>NC_056731.1:167009728-167237228 GCF_019279795.1 Protopterus annectens | reverse complement strand
AAATCCACTTCTATTGTGTAGTTCTTTAATAAAGTCTTCTTTAAATAACTTAACTAAAGGATGGTGGTTGGGGGTGGGGTGATTTATTTCAACTCATACTAGTATGGCTAGTAACCGTTTTGTTCAACAATTTAATTTAGGTTATTTAGGTAACTATTTTGACAATATTGTTAGTCTGGTTCTTTTGGTTTATAGGTTTATGAGTACTTACTAGGCTGTTGATCCATGAGGATTTTTAAAAGTCTAGCCATACATTCCTTTGAAGGTGTTAGCCCTTATATATTAAATACGGCTATCACTCCACATGGAATTTTTCTGTTACCAAATTGCCTTATTCTTCCTAAACCTATGGTATCAAATTAAGTAAGTTTCACTTTTCTAGTCAGGATGTAATATATGAGTCTTTGTGTGTTCTGTTCAAACAGCTTTATTATGTACAAAGACATCAGGACTGAGGCTTAATAACTTTAACTTAGATAAACTTAACAGTATATGCAAACTAGCTATTGCATTCATACATGCTCACTCTCTGGCTGCGCTCAAAAAATGCCATTGAAGCTAGCAATTGCTTGCTATTTATATGCATGTTCAGTCCTTGAAACACGTCTTAAAGATACAGCACACACACCCTGTTCTACATCCTCCCTCTTTCAGAAATAGGTCATGCAATATTGACAACATCAGTTGACATGCAATCAGTACAAATGATTCTTTGTCATGCACTTATACAGAACTAGATACACGTATGCAATTATGTCCAGGTTGCTGTGTATTTCACACTAGGTCTGGAAATATGACCATATTGTGTGACATAAACTTTAGAATTAGATTTACCAACTGAGATTGTCTCTGCTGAATGTTCAACCTTAGGAAAATCAGGAACATCATCAGGAATGAAAGTAGAAGTTAAGACACGTTCTGCAACAGTAACATTGTCTGGATTGCTCTGAGATCCAGAGTCTGTATTACAGGAACAATGCTGCGATATTGATTCTGGTATAGGAAGATGATGTCTGCAATTTCTCCTGTACTCCACACCCTCAGATTATACAAAGTAGGATCTTGGCTCAGTACATATACCTGTTACTTGACCAATCCGGTCGAAATCTTTTGCCGTTTCTATCCTCACTGTCTCTCCTTCTTTCAATGGATGAAGAAATCTTCTCTATTTATCATAACTCGACTTCTGGAAAGAACGCTTCCTCAATAATTAGGCTCTAATGGTTCTGTTCTTAGCTTTAGGCCTCAATAAACTGGAACTAATAGGCAGAGTTGTTCTAGTTTGCCTGGATAGAAGTCTCTGAGCAGGAAAGCCAAGTATATCATCACGGGGTATGGTTCTGAGATTAAGTAAATTCAAAAAGACATCAGTATTGCCATGCTTTGACCTTTCCAGTAATTGCTTTGCACTCTGTACTGCACCTTCAGCTAGTCTATTTGGCTGTGGATATTCTGGACTACTAGTAACGTACAAAGTCCCATTCTCTTACAAATTTCTGAAAGAACTGACTAGTAAATTGAGTACCATTGTCAGAAATAACGTTGTGTGGACTACCATGGGCTGAAAAATTATGTTTCAACTTAGCGATAACAGCAGTGGATGTTATATAAGGTAGTAAATGAATCTCAACCCAGTTCAAACAAGAGTCTACCAATATTAAGCAATGCTGATTGTTCCACTCGAATATATCAGTGGCTACTGTTGACCAAGGTAGTTGACTTAGCTGAAGTGGTTCTCTTTGCAAATGCAGTTTAGTACTATTGCATACTGAAAAAGAAGAAAGTACTTCATCAATGTCTTTTACTAGAGAAGGCCAAAATACTAGTTCTCTCCCTATTCTTTTTGTGACCACGATGCAAAATCTGGATATATTCATGTTGTAAGGAAGAAGGAACAACAACTTTAGGAAGCTGAAAATAATGTCATCTTCCATTAACATCTCATCTCTGTAAGGAAAATAAGTTTGCACTTCAGGCAGTACACTAGATTGCTTTGACCACCATCCAACATTAATGTAGTGGTTGCAATTTTGCAAAATTGGATCAGTCTTTGTATGATCTGTCAGCTCATCGAGTCTCGTGGTAGAAAAATTACACACTTCCATTCCGTCAAAGTCAAAATTCTCTGCAAGAAGCTGTTCCGTTATATTTCTGGGCGATCTGGGTATGGTATCAGCCAGATAAAGAAGTTTGCCTTTTGTATAGACCATTTTGAAGTTGTACTTTTGCAATTTGAGCATCATTTTTTCTAATCTTGCTGGAACTGAATGCATAGGCTTCTTTAAAATAGTAACTAGAGTTTGGTGATCAGTTTCAATTTGAATAGCTTGAACATAGATATAATCATGAAACTTTGAACATGCAAATACTATTGCCAAAAGTTCTTTCTCAATTTGAGCATATTGCATTTCAGTTTGGGTAAGGGTTCTTAGATGTACAAGCTACTGGTCTGGCTTCTTGAAGAATAACTGCGCTAATACCAAATTTTGAAGCATCACTGGAAAGAGTGACTGGTTTATTGACGTCATAGTATCTTAATGTAGGTGGGGTGCAATTTTTTGCTTAAGGTGTTCATTTGCTTTCTGGTGCAGTTCCAACCAAGACAATGTAACATTTTTGCACATCAGCTCTCTTAAAGGTGCTGCCAACTGACTGAAGTCTGGTATAAACTTGCCGAAATAGTTGACCATGCCAAGAAAATGCTGTAGAGCTTGAACATTATCTGGTGCTGGCATCTAAAGAATGGCTGCTTGCCTGGACTGGTCTGGTCTCAAGCCAGTGGTGGTAAGTAAATGACTTACATATGTAACTTCTGGTAGTCTGAATTTACACTTCAGAGGATTGAGCTTTAAGATAATTTAATGTACTCAGTCTAGAACTCTCTTAATGTTTCTGTCATGCTCTGCTTCACCATTGCCTCCAACCAATAAATCATCTACTTTTATGGCACAAGGATAATCTAAAAAAATTAGCTGCATGGTGGAAGACTTCACTTGCAGAATTTATTTCAAATGGCATCCTTAGGAATCTATATCTGCCAAATGGGGTACTGAAAGTAGTCAGTAATGAGGATTTGCGATCAAGCATCACTTTGCCAAAATGAACTTTTTGCATCCAAGACAGAAAAAACAGTGGCATCTGGTATTAGGGCTGCAACTTCCTCGACTGTACACATTGGAAGATGTAGTCTATGTAATGCTTTGTTCAAATCTCTTGGGTCAATACATATTCTGATTTTATCTGAGTCGTTTTTCTGGGCTCTTACCATGAACAACAACCATTCAGTTGGCTCTGTAACTTGACAAATTACACCTTGATGCACCATTTTATCCAACTGAGCTTTGACTTTATCCTGCATAGCTATTGGAACTTTTCTTGCTGGTCTGACTACTGGACTGACCTCTGGGTCTAACTTCATAGAATACACAACTGGAAATTTGCCCAACTTGTCATCAAAAACATCAGCATACTCTAAGAAAATGGCTTCAGAAAAATTGGAGCTAGGATATGTGCTTATGTTATGACGTCTTTGGTAAAAAAAAGCAAATTAATTCTAAAACTCTCTGAGACCCAATAATGACTGTACAGGTCTTCGAACTACAGAGAATAACAAGCTGTAACAATTCCTAGCCACATAACATGAAAGCACTACTGAGCCTTCAGTATGAATTTCTTCACCTCCATAAGCAACAAGTTTTGTACTACTGGCCACATTGAGTTGTTCATTAGTTCTCACCTTAGCAAACGTGTCTGCTGACATAACATTACACTTTCAACCAGTGTCTACTATGAGCTCACTGGATTTACCATTGATCTGGACAGTACAAAACACTTAGTTCTTTGCCAACAAATTCACTGCATCGTTTTCACCAATTACTGATACACCCCCTACACAGAAAATAGGATTGCAGTTCTATATATGATCAGCTTGCTTTTTTGACTGACCCTTCTTTGTAACTGTATAAGGTTTACTTGATTTGCAAACTTTTTAAAATGCTTCCATTTTTTACACTTGTGGCATTGCTGACCAAATGTTAAGCATTTCTTTCTTTTAGACTCATGATTGGCACCACAATTGCGACAGTTAACATTCACGCTTGGACTGCACTGAGCATGCTCCTTTCCTAGAACTTGCTGGAAAGCTGCATGGTTTCCCATGAGAACCCACAGGGTCTGTAGCTACCATGAGCTTAGGCCTGCTTTTGCTTGCCACGTGTTGCACGCTGTCTGCATTTGCTCTGGAGCCTGCTGAAACCATGCTCTTATTACCTGCAAGCATACTTGTGTGCCTTTCTGCAACTTCATGGATTTGACAAATCTCAATAGCTTTATGCAATGTTAAATCACTGTCATGAAGCAAAATCTTTCTCACTGCAGCACTATTAATACCACACACAAGCCTGTCCTTTATCAAATCATCTTTTAAGTCACCAAACTGACACATTTTAGCTTTGTTTTTCAGGTCTGTTGCATAAGCTGCAAAAGTTTCCCCTGGTTTCTGATCTCTTGTGTAAAACAAATGCCTCTTTAATGTAATATTTGTCTGGGGGTTACACATTTCTCTGAATCTGCACTACAAACATTCATGGTCTTCCCTTGATTCAGCTTGTACAACAATATGACGATCTTTACCTTCTCCCTCATATACTGCTGGTGCATACACAAATTAATGCTCTCTTTCAATGGCCTCTGACCCTGCTAGGTTTAGCAAAATGAGTCAAAATAAGCTGCTTGTATAAAAATATCGTACTGTTGCTCAAATATTCTCCAGTTCTCTGCAATATTCTGATCAAATACAAAGGGTAAGGGCTTTCAAAATCCATCTGCCATATTAACACAGGTCTAGGACTAATGCTCGATGACACATTTCCAAAAATCAGAAACTGTCAAGCACAGTTTCTCGAAAGTGCTTTTTCACCAAAAAAGCACTTTCGCAAAACTGTGCTAAAAAATATATATATATAACATGAGGGAATGTCTGTTGCTGAGATCGTGGTGCAGTGGGGAATATTCCCTTTTCCCCACTGTAGTGCGATCTTGGAGTGAGACTATAAAAATAGGGGGGGGTGCAAGGGGGATTGCCCCCCCCCTGCATAAACATGATTACTGTTTTTTTTATGTTGTTAGGTGTTTTTTTTTTTTTTTTACCCGAGTTTCATGAAAGTGCTTTTTCGGTGAAAAAGCACTTTCTCGAAACTGTGCTTGGCCGTTTCCAATTCATGGAAACGTGCAGTTGAGCATTAGTCCTATATCCATTAACACACACACCAGTGAAGGGTTTTGCAAATATGCATGAACGCACACACATATACATATGCCAGAAATTTATGCCAGCATTCATAACTTTGCCCAGTAGCACAACAAGCCTCTGAATAACTGAACTTTGCAAAATAAGTCTCTTGGGCACTGTAATACTCTTGAAATTACTGTACTGTAAGAAATCACCTCTTATCAGTGTAAGAAACATTTCAAAATAACTGCACTGTGTGAATGAACTGGGCAGAAGAAGCTCAGAGTAGGAAACATTTCAAAGTAACTGCACTTTGCAAATAAACAGTACACCGCACACTGAAACTTCTCCAAAATGGCAGTACCTTGCTAGATAATTCTTTACAGTGCAAGAAACACTCTGTAATGGTGGCACTTTGTGAATAGACACACCCAGCACAAGAAACTTTTCCAAATGTCTGTATTTTGACTGTACCTCACGGAATACATGCACAGTAATAAGCACACACTGTAAGCACTTTTACACACTTTGAGATACTTTGAATAATTGTAGTTATGCCCTTGATACAATGCGAATTAGTAGTCATGCCAAAACACAGTACTTTGCCAAAAAAAATGCAATCCCCTTGCTTATTTATGCTTAATGTGCACTTTTTGCTCTTATTATATTTGTTTTGCTTGTTTGATCTCTTTTTATGCCCATTGTACTTTTCATGTGCTCGTTTTACTCTAAACATGCCCGTTTTACTTTAAACATGCACGTTTTGCTTTAAACATGCTTGCTTTGCAATTCCAAGGTAATTCCAAACCCCTTACCTGCTTTTCTGATAATCATTTTATCAAATATCTTAATTTTAGACATTTCATTTAATTAATGAACCTTTTGTGCCTCTCACTTGTTTAATAATGCAGTTTGTGCTCTTTTAATGCTGTTTTATCTTTTTTATAAAATGAACTGTTCATGCAAGTTTTTATTACCTTTTGTTCTTTTATGGTCCTTTTCTGTGCTCTTTTCTCTCAGTTTACCTTCACTGTTAACTCTGCACCTCGTAGCTCTGGATATCAGTCGCTGGAATCCCGGTTCTGACTCCATGTTGCTCGTCTGGTCAGGATGTAATAGATGAGTCTTTGTAGGTTCTGTTCAAGCAGCTTTATTTTGTACAAACACATTAGGATTGAGACTTAATAAGTTTAACTTAGATAAACTTATACACAGACTAGCTATTACATTCATACATGGTCACTCTCTGGCTGCACTCTCAAAATGGCACTGAAGCTAACACGTGCTTGCTATTTATATGCATGTTCAGTCCTTGAAATGCTTCTTAAAGACACAGCACAAACACTCTGTTCTACAGTAACATTATAATTTCATGTCCAAAGTTGCACTCATCACAGAGCAGTAGCTGGCTCATTTGGCACCCTCCCCACTCATAGCACCTCTAAGCACTAGGTTGAAGAGTTCTATGATTCTATGACCTGGTTTTCTTTCCTTGTAGGAGGAGCATCAAGTCTAATGCCCTACATCCTCACTCTCTGTGTGACACAAAAAAAGTCGCTTCTACAATCTGGCAATCTGAACACCAGGTTCTTAAACCCACACATCTTCTTTCCCAGAGGAAAGAAATACAAAAAATCCCCCTAATCTGTCATTCATGCCCATAACTCATTGTGCCCTGCATGGCTGCAACATTTGCCCCACCCTAGCTACTCTTCTGAGTCATCAAAGCAAAATGTATTTCAAGTTTTGCATTTTAGTCCCTAAATGTCCATGGCTTTATTTCATCCCTTCTTCCTTGTTCACCAGTGAAATAGTCTCTTCTCAATCCATGAAGATAATTCACTACTATTTTGTTTGCTACATAATGGCACATGAAAAGCTCTACCGTAGATAAAGTATACTAAAACTAAACCATCTCTTCCTTTGTACAAGGAAGTTTGCCTGCTACTCATGCAACATTATTACAACATAATCAGGGTGTGCCAGTGTGGAAAACAATTTTACTGCAGCAAGATATGATCTGGTACTTAACTAGGTTACTACTACAGATGATATTTGCAGCCTATCAGGAATTTGAGTATTTGAGATGTCCATACTGTTGCATTGCATTACAGGTCATATATGGAGTTTGTTGTGGAGATGCAGTACATCCTAAGACTGATTCAAATAATGGGGTCTACACCCATTCTTATCTGAGGTCTCTAAGTAAGTGCTGTGGCTTACAGAACAGTGAGACGGTCATAGATGTTTGCAAGAAATATTCAAAAATTGCATCTTAGATATTGGAAATAAAGTTTGAACTATATCTGTGAAGCAAATTTGGCTGCCTGTTGTTATATAGAGAGTGCTGATGCCAGATCGTTGGATTGTCTCTGTGATCAACAATAGTAGACTGACCACATTTATCCAGTTTGAAAGACAAGCTTACTCATAATGCTTGTGAGGCCACAGTCAACTGAAACTAAATAAGTTATGTCCGTGTGTGTGTGTGTGTGTGTGTGTGTGTGTGTGTGTGTGTGTGTGTGTGTGTGTGTGTGTGTGTGTGTGTGTGTGTCTGTGTGTGTGTATTGTCTTGCTTTTCTTATACTGAGACTAGAAAATAAATGAAAAGTACTTACAGCTACTGCACTGTATACTTACTGTACTTAGTCATTTGTTTAATGCATCCTCTCATGACACAGCATTAGAAGCTACATTTTGGACTGAAATAGCTGAACTAAATGTTTCTAATGTCATTGAGGTACCCAGAAAATGTCTTGGAGAAGCAGAAACCATGCCAAACAATTGAAGATATGATACAAATTTCAAGGTACTTGGCATGATAATAGCTCTTGCAAGTTCAAAGTCAATGAAAATTAAGATACAGAGCCAAACGACCAACAAAATAATAAAATTCAACCCACCATTGATCTCATCAATTTTTTTGCAACCATTTGTCTGGCCAATGTGAAAGCAGAGGATTGCTTGCTTTGGTATAGCATCCAAGCTGGATAAAGACAAACAAGAACCTGTTGTAAATCTTTTTATGTCATGCAGTAGGCAAAGAGGTCATACTGATTTATACAAAACTTAAATTTGATGAGAGGCAAAGCATAAAATCTGACTCTGTTATAGCTGAACTGGGAAAACATTTTGTGTCATTACAAATGTGTACAAGGTGGTGGTGAATCCCTGAACATACCTCTCAACCTGGAAACATCAAAAATCTGGACAAAGCCCCATGAAAAATAGGTACAAATATGTATGCTGATTACCATAAAATTTGTATATATAATTATGTAACCCACCCACTCCAATGGAATTGTAGAATACCAACTTTCAAAATCAAACTAGAGAACAGACATATGGCCCCAAACCCCTGTAGTAAATTGTAACCATTTTTTTAAATGTGTAGCAATGATGTTCACTGGGAAGGGAGAATATGATGAACCTTAGGATTTTATTTTTGGTGACTTGCAGTATGTGGGTTTTGTAGTAAAAGTAGGGCATTTAATGGTAGGCAATATTCTAATCTTAACAAAAGAATATTAGTTTGCTTGGACCTCCAAAAGTCATTCTCCAAGGCTTAATGATCAGTGCCATAGCTACAGTTTGTGCTGCCCAGGGCTGTCTGAGTTTGCCGCCCTTCCACCCTCACAAAATCATGGTTGAATGGGGCCCCCATGCACAGCCCTGCCCCCTGCAGCCATTCCAATGTCCCATTACTTGGCTATTTCACCCCATTTACCATATACACTATAATGTGCACACTGCTTTACTTCTACAATGATTATTTGTATTTCATTTAAAACTTTTATTTTACATTTTATAGTACAAACACTAATAGACATCTGCTAAACAAAGCAATACAGTCTCACAATGAAAATAAACTTAGTATTAAAATGTCTCTGACTTTGAAACTCATATTCATTGAAACAGCATTGAAACCCACACTCAAAGAAAATGCAAAAGTCATCTAAATAATTCCACATTAAAGAGATATGTAGCTAATGAAGAGGTTGCCACTAGCAAACAACTTTATATTTCATTGTTTCATCTACAAATAAAGTGCCTGTTGCCCTTCAAGAATAAATTGCCTATGTTACATTACAAAAAACTGATAAGCTAGTAATAATGCTATAGGGAATAGATGGCAAACTGATAACAGGTTCATAGTTACTAGGTATCTCCACCAAAAAAGACATTCTCAGGAAGGCATCATCTATCTCATTTAAAAGTACAACACAGTGCAGTGTCAGCAATCCATCTTTATACTGTGAGAGAAGAACCCACAGCCTTCTGCATCAAAAGCAAGTATACTACCTGTTATGCTACTAACAACCCAAACAGACTGGGCATAAGCAGCACTAAACTTCTCACCCCCTGAAGAAAAATGCAGCAAAATAAATCTGGAAAAAGCCAAAATTTATTAGGGGGGAACAAGGGCAAAAACCAGGGACACACTTTAACCATTGCTTGTATAAGCTTAGAAAGTTTCTGGAATAAAATGTTTTGTGTTACCCATGCATTTCTTGAGAGACAGGAAGACTGCAACTTAAATGGTTATCATTATTTCATGAATTCAGTTCTCACTGATTTGCCAGAAAACCACAAATTTGAAGACAAACAGATTAAAGTATGATACAAACATTCTGTGAAACTTTGGACAATTGAGAAACTCCTTGAATCATGACTAGTGGTATGGGTAGAGAATTTAGGCTCTTGCTCTTTGTACCTAAGGTACAGAGTTTGAGTCTGGGTAACCCTAACCGCCAGTTATACCTAACAGGCATTTCACACACACACACACACACACACACACACACACACACACCTCCACCTAGTACAAAGGAAATAGCAGTACACTTGTTTCTTTATAGCACTTAAGCTTCTTTTGTATTCCTATACATAGTACATAAATAAACATTCCCTATTCCTAACAAACTCAATGCAGTGAGAAAAATAATAGCCTTTTTTTTTACCTTACCTGGAAACAGGGGAAGAAAGAAGGGCTGTGCCTGTATGAACTTGCACTGCTTACCACAGACTGGTAAATTTAAATTAAGTAGTAATGGCTCAGCAGCTTTCTTCCTCATGCTGACATCATCATGCATGCTTTGCACGTTGTCGGGAACAGTCCAAAAAAAATTTTTCAAAAAGCTTCAGGAAATTCAGAAATTAAAGGGGGCCACTCGGGAATTCATGGCACCCCAATATTTTTCCCTCAAAACTGGTATCTTCTGAGGAATTCTGTATATTTGAGAGGTATGTCCCTAAAACATTTATATAAACTAACTCAACACTGTGATAATGATGAGTAAACACAGACAGAACTTTTATTGATATTCTGACAGTGAAGTTTCACATAGACTCCAGTTAGAGACAAATTTGAAATAACATCTACAGATAGCTCACCGTTCTAAGTTTATCAAGAGGCAGAGTGTTGGTATTTGTGTTGAGAGTGATGTGGATGAGGTTAAGCACAAAGTGACCTTAGAATTTACAAAAAGGCTCACCGCTTTTGGTAATTTCCTACTGCAGATTGGTCAATTACCACAAAAGTATGACAATGGGATTCAGAGAACACTATGGTTGCATTGAGAAAGACCTCATTATTGGCCCATTACTATGTTTCTGAATCACACAATAGCCAACACCAGTGCTGACAGACCTGATGACAGTAATGTTCTTCCTAGCAGGCAGGCATCACAATGGCAATGGCACACTTCTAAACACGGACACACACACACACACACACACACACACACACACACACACACACACACACACACACACATGCACACACACACACACACACACACACACACACACACACACACACACACACACACACACACACACATATCCACCCATCAATAAACAAGACTCACCCACAGTTGATCACAATTACTCTAACACACACACACACACACAAACACACACACATACACACACAGAGTCTTGATTCCCATTTACAACCACCTTGCAGACACACAAACATAGACACGTTAAAGCAGCTTCATTTATACCCCTACAGGCATCCACACACTAACACACTCACAATCCCCATGTCATTGCTGAACTTACTTGTACTGAAAGTATTTCCATATGAGTGAATCGCTGTCCACAATGTTTTTACATATGTCATATTTAATTCCAACACTGAACCATTATGTGACTAGCTTGTTTGTGTAAATCAGGAGCCACTGGCTTTTCCAGGGGAAAGCACATGGTTCATTACCATTAACTGCCCTCCCAGACTGATAAATTATCATGCAGTTCTTTGTGTGAGACCACTATTTGCACCAAGGCTCCAACAAATGGAAAACCTCAGCTGAAGGGCAGTTTACGAATCAGAAAAGTTTACCAAGAAGGAGACAATGTCTATGTTAAGGCTTCTGTCTCACGGTAAGGTTTTCCAAATCTCAGACTGAGTGTTAGACAAATAAGAAATCATGACAATGATCAAAGCAAGCACACAAATGACAAAGACTAAGTTCAAGTTGGAAACATGCACCAGATTCAACAGTATGCATGCTGGGTTGCAGTAATGTGTAAAATGAATAAGAGGTGCAAAAGGTGTAACAAAATAGAATATGTGCATGCAAGATTAAAGCGATCAAAGAAGTAACAACAGAAAAAAGAATGAAAGTGCAAAAGAGTCTTTCATTTTAGACTTGGTGACCAAACAAGTAGACAGAGGAAAATCACATGTAGAACTCCTACTTTAAGGAATTAAAGTGGAATTCAAAATTGATGGTTGTTGTGTCTTTCGGCTTTTCCCGGTTAGGGGTCACCACAGCGGAACTCCGGTCGCTAATGATTGGTAGTTGATTTTTACATGCCAAGTTACCAGCCCTGATGCACAACCTTCAACGAAGGTACACTCATTTGCGCATGTCTTCACACAAAAGACACTCTAACAGAGAATCGAACTGGACAGCATCTTACTGTGAGGCGACAATGCTACAGCAGCACCACAAATGGATGGTACCTATAGAAATATCTGAACATATCTGCAGTTCCTTACAGAAGAAACAAAAATGTCACCATGGTGAGAAACTCATATTAAGGACAAGTTCCTTGCTATGACTGTGTGGAAAAAAATGTAAATATGACTTTTAGTTACATGTACTCACCAGTCCATATGTGATTAACCTGCTGAGCAGAATTGTGGCTTGTGAACTGGATTTCATTGCCAGGACTGATTAAGTGAATTTGGATGTGTTTGGTGACATTGAATTATTTGTATACCAGGTAAAAACATGCTAAAGCCAGGTGCTCCCATGTGTACTTACTATATCCAGGTGAGTACCATTCCCTATTTTTAACAAAGTGAATGATGAGTTAAAGCAAGTGTAGACACTTGGTATAACAGAATAAATTATAGAAACTACAGATTGCTATGTGGTAATACTGTCAGTGTTTAAGAAAAATGGCAAAGTCAAAATACATGTTGACCTAAATAAATTAAGTGATGCAGTAAAATGGGAAAAGTTTGTCTTGCCCTGTTTTGGACGGCATTGTGCCAAAGTCAGTAATGACAAAGATAGTGGGTTTTGGAAAATATCCCTAGATCTAAGAAACAACAGGTTGATAACATTTATCACTCCAATTGGCAGACTCTGTTTCAGATGGTAAAACATTGGGATAACGTTTGTGCCTGAGATTTTCCAGCATGAAATCATTACCTAATTAAGATGCCATGAGGATGCCACTGTCATAATGAATGACATTCTAGTGATTAGCCCTTATATGCAAGTGCATGATTAAAGGCAAAAGATCCTGCTTTAGTATTTTGAGCACTTTATCAGTGGTGATGGTATCAGGCCAGATGTACGCAAAATCACGGCTATTGTCACACTACAAAATCCTACAAATGTAATGTAACTCTGACAAATATTTGCTATGGTTAGTTTCTTGAGTGAGGCAAATTTGTGCCAGGATTATCATCATTGTTGTGTTCTATAACAGATCTCTTGAGAAAAGAAGCCAAATGAGTAAAGGGTGATTCCCAAGAGGAGTCATTTAAAAGGATGAAGTCTATACCCATGTTGGCAGCAGTGCTTATGTACTATGATGTCACTAAAATTACAATAGTCAGTGCTGATTCAAACAGTTATGGACCATGTGTTGCCTTCATGCAGATGGATGTGGACAAATTCAACACATTTGTTTTCTTTTCCAGAATGCTGACAAGAAATTTTCCCAAACTGAAAGGGAGTGCCTTGCAAGTGCACAAACTCATCTCCAGTCTTCCCATCATTAGTAAGAGTCTTGAAAAAATAATGTATATCCAGTTAACATCTCACTTGCAGACTTACAGGACTATATACAGTTAGCTCCTCGGCAGGGCAGCTCTCTATAAACTTGCAGATGACATTATGCTTAAAAGGGACACAAGACATCTAACAAGTACAATCTTTGTTGATTTGAACAAGGCTTTTGACTCTGCTAATCACACATTCCTTCTTAACTCTCTTACTTCTACCAGCCTCAACCCCCAAGCTATCAGCTGGTTTGGAAACTTTCTAGACAGAACATTTTTCAAAATACAAAGCTGCTTCTCCTCCTCACCAACTGCTGCCATTGTCAAAGGAGTAAATAAGGGTCCAGTCTCTCCCCAGCTCTGTTCTTTCTCTTTTTGAATAACCTACCGTATGACCTCCACCTTCTCCAAATAATATTAAACACAGATGACATGATCCTTTACAGTTCTGGCTCCTCTCCTACCACCACAAAACAACAAGATCAAGACCTTTTCTTTCAAAGCAGTTGGATAGACTCTCACAACCTGAACCTCGGCACTATAAAATCTAAGGCTATACCCTCGGTACTTCACAGAGCACTCCACATACCCCTCACCCTGGGTCATATGCCATAACCAAAATCCAACACTTCAAACTTTCTGTTACTACAGACATCTCAGCATCTGGTTAGACCCTACATCTAACTTCCAGTACTAGACATAGATCACTAAATCTAAAGTCACCTAACATCTCTTCTGTCTCAGATAAATATCCAGCTTCCTCAGTACCACTTATAGGACAATAAGTGGTAAAGGAATAATGTTTTCCTAACTAGCATATGGTCTATCATTCATGTCAACTGCTTTTCAACCCTACAACATATATCAAATAACATCTGTAGATTCATTACCCTATCTCCAAAAAGGGAATATCATTGTCATACTCTATCAAAAGCCATATGGCATCCCATATCCCAAAGAACTACCTTCTTACTAGGCACCTTCTCATTCAAGCTCATTTTGAACCATTTCCAGTTCTCACACAAAGTATTCCAGAGAGGCCCTCCTGCATTATATAACATTAAGGTTCTGTCCAACGCCACCACCAACTTACAAATACCAGTTACCAATCTAAAATACACCAAGTACACTTTCTACTTATTCACTTCCAAACTATGGGAATCCATTCCTGACAAGATAAAATCCAGCCAATCCATTAGTCCTTTTCTCTTCAAGCAGGGACACTGCATATTCTTCCAGAATTACTCCATCATCTAATTTTAAACTACCTTAACTCATCTCTACTTTTTCTAACCTATGCCAACTTTTACTACCCTTAATCTTCTCTACTCACATTAACTCATCTCTCTTCTCTCTGCATCTCGAAACTGCTCACCTTCTGACATTCTCTGTAACATCATTCCTCTATATTTCCTACATAAATATACTCACTTTCAACTGTGGCTAAATTACAATACATTTACAAAGACTTTTTCTGTTGTAAATATTTTATAGGTACTGGAAATACCTATCTTATTTTTGGCAGATATAAAATTATTTTATGTTTATCTTTGTTAGCTGTAAAACTTTTTTTTCACATTTTCTCTTGGTTGTGTACTTCGGGCAGAGCTTGAAAACAGTACACCGAGATCAAAACCTTACCCTGGATAACAGAAGTAAATCTTCTTCTTCTTCTTCTTTCAGCTTTTTCCCGGTTATGAGTCACCACAGTGAATCACCTGTCTGTTCATGATTGGCAGTAGAGTTTTACTGTGCCAAGTTGCCAGCCTGGCATCCAACCTTCCACAGAAGGCACACACACACACACACACACACACACACACACACACACACACACACACACACACACACACACACATACACACACACACACACACACACACACACACTCATGCCTAGGGCCAATTTAGAATGACCAATCCACCTACAGCATGTCTTTGAGATGTGGGAGGAAACCGGAGCACCTGGAGGAAACCCACATGACTACAGGGAGGACATGCAGACTCCACACAGAAGGCACCCCAACCAAGGATCGAACTGGAGAACTTGTGGCTGTCAGGTGACAACACTAACTGCTGCACCACCATGGCCACCCTGGTTAACAGAAGTAAATAAATTAATTAATTAATTAATTAAACAAACAAATGATTCATCAAATATTTGTCAGTGCTGTATCATTTCCAACTACAAACACATCATAAACCACTAATTCCTCTCATTAAATCATATGACTTGGATAAGTGCCACTAAGACGTCAGAGGCTATTAATGAAGAAAAAGTTGTGCATCTGCCAGGAAAACAGTGAGTGCTGGCTCATACTCTATCCAGAAATCCAGTGACTGCTTATGTGCAAAGAGTCATGCAAAACCAACCTGTGACTGTGAGCATATGACTGCCTATAAGCAAAGGGTCATGCAAAACCAACCAATGACTTGAACAGAATTGAAATTTTCAATAAACTGCCAAAGAAGGCCCTGGTCTAAGAATAACCATTGTATATGTCAAAAATGTATGACATAACATGTGAACACAGACAAAGCATATCCTGTATAAGTTCTTTACAGTAGGAGCACAATATGGTAGAGCACAAAAGTTGGTTGTTGCACCAAGACTTAAGTGTTGTGCCAGTCTTCAGAGAGACAAACTTCTCAGACAAATTCATAAGGGTCATCAAGAGCTAATAACATGCAGACAGATGGCAAAAGATATCTGTGTGGTGGTCAAGTTTAAATGCAGATATTTCTATGGCATAACAATAGTTCTGTACTGAACACAAGCCTACTCAGGGGAGAGAACCTCTTATGATTTCACCACTGCCAGAAGGGCAATGGCAACAGAACTGTATCTGACCTGCGTGAGTATGATGGAAAAACTATTTCTTATTAGTGGACTACTCCCCTCCAAAGATAGTGAAGTAACCCACTTACTCATGATTACTAAATAACAAGAGATACCCAGATTCAAGTCAATGTTCTCATGATGGGAGTTCCCACTGAGCTAATCACGGACAACTGGACTCAGTCTGTAGCCATGGAATTCCAAAACTCATTAAAGAGTAGAAGTCTATCCATACTGTATCAATTCCTCAATACTCTCAATCTAACAGTGCAGCAGAGGGAGCAGTATACACAGCTAACAAAATCGTGAGTCAGATCCACATATTGCCTTATCGTTTTACAGAACAACTCCATACAGTGCAACTGGTATGAGTGTAGCACAACTAATTTTGGGTAGACAAATCTAAACAAATATTCCTGGCAGCGAATCAAAACTACTGTCAAGACTATTCCATTTGAAGATAAATGTCCATAGAGCCAAATCTACATACGAATGCTTCAGTTACAAAAAGGTGATCTACTTTATGTATCCTATATCTAGTTTGGAACCAAGCCAACCAGTTCCCCTCAAGCAGCCTGGTGAAAGAAGGTGGCGGAAGGCAGGAGTGTTAGTAGAAAAGTCAGCTGAAATTAGATCATATATGAGACTGTACAAGGAGCACAAGGAGACACATCCAGATCATATCCAAAATGTCCGAACCAAAAAGACAACTACAAGAAACAAGGGGACAGATGTCTGAGCCAAGGAGACTAAGGTTGCTACTGATGAATCAGTTGCTAAATCTAAAAGACCAGTAACTACCTTCTGAAAAGCTAAATGAGATGAGAGAATTTGAACCCAAAGTGATGGAACCAAGCCATAGAACTAGTAATGATGTCCAAACAACGTAGGTTGTTCCTTCTATGTGAGTAAAACACAGTGGAGGTTCATGGACTGGATATATGAACACACTTTGGACATTAGAAACAAGACAATGCTCTTTTTAAGCATATCTCTTAATATCTTACTCACAAGATTTTTTTTGGTTTGGACATTGTTCATAGAGATATCTGTGGTGGGCCGTGGGAGGATTTGATTGAATTCAATGAGATAAAATGGCAAATTTGCTTGAATTCTTTTATACCCCCTGGTCTTCATGACAAGATGTCTGTTATTAGTGTATTGAAATTGCATTTATATTTAGTGTAGCCTTGATAATTTGCTAATGGAAATTGTTTTTGTTATTTAAGCAATGATTTGTTACAGGTTTTTTATGTTCATAGGTTCATACTAGGCTATCTGCCCTAGGGCATTTAGAAGCCTAGCCAGAGTGTGTTTGGCTTTCGCCACCCATTTTAAATTAATTTTGCTATGCCCTTTTTTGAGGTTGGTATACTGTGCCTCTGTCTAACAGTGACACAGAAGTGATACCCGGGGTAAACCTACGATCTCCCATCCACTCATCAAGATTCCTCTTGAAGAGGGTCAATGAGGGACTCTGCCTAACCTGGACTGGGATTTTATTCCAGAGTGAAGGGAGCCTCTGGGTTATGAATCTGTCCCTCCAGCTTGTCCTGTTTATTTCAGTGCTGAGGTTCAAGTCTCTCGACCGCGTAGCTCAATGGGATTTGGATTTTCTGAGGTGCAGCATGTCCATTAATTCCGGGTTGGACATGGCTTTATACATCAGGCACAGATCGCCTCTGAGCAGGCGGTATGCCACTGAGTAGAGCTGGAGTTTCTTTAACCGGGCAGCATATGGCATCTGTTTGAGCCCTTTGATCCTCTTGGTGAGGTACTTTTGGGGTCTTTCCAGTTGCTGCAGGTGTCTGGTAAGGTACATCCCAAAAGGGGCATTGTACTCAATTATGGGCCTGATGAGGGATGAGTAAAGAGGCACGATGACCTCCCCTGATCTAGATGTGAATCCCTTCATGATTAGGTGGGCTATATAAAATGTTTTTCTAACCACTTTGGCCATGTGGTTGTCAAATGAGAGATTGCTATCAACTTGGGTCCCCAGGTCCCTAATTAATGGATTACCACCTATGTGGTGATTTGTGGGCACTTTGTTTTTGCCAAAGGGGATGACTATACACTTTTCGGCGTTTAGCTTGAGGCCATGGCTCTGGCACCAGTTGTCTGTTTCTATGAGGCCCTTTTGGAGGATGCTTGTGTCGGCTGGAGAGTCGATTATGGCACCCAGTTTGCAGTCATCTGCAAACTTGGTCAGCCACAGTCCCTCCATGTTGGTCTGTACCTCCGAGAAATATATACCGAACAAGAGAGGTCCTAGGACTGAGCCTTGGGGGATGCCACTTGTAACTGGTTTGGAGTCTGACATGGCTCCAGCAATTCTAACCATGTGGGTTCTGTCCTTGAGCCAGTTTGCAACCCATCTAGTGACATAGGGGTTTATATTTAAGCTGGTGAGCTTATCTATAATGCCCGAGTGGGGTATTGTATCAAAGGCTTTTGCAAGGTCCAGGTAGGCTGTGTGGACCACCTTCCCCTCGTCAATGGCCTTGGTGACTGTTTCAAAGAAATCGACCAGGTTTAAGAGGCAGGATCTGCCCTTAACAAAGCCGAACTGGGTAGGATCCAGTGTCTGTAGGTCCCCAATATCTTTATTTATGAGGTCCATGATAATCCTTTCCATAGCTTTGCAGACCAAGCTAGTCAGGCTTATGGGGCAATAGTTTCCAGGATCTGTTGAGGCACCACCTTTGTGAAGAGGGACCACTGTTGCTGTATGCCACTCTTTGGGTACATATCGTGTAGTAAGGCTGAGATTGAACAGTAGTTTTATGTTTGGGTTTAGCTCTTCTTGGAGTTCATGTAGGACGCAACCCGGGACACCATTTGGTCCCATTGATGCTGTGTTTTTTTGCTTTGGAGAGGGCGGCTTTTGCCTGAGCATCTGAGATGTCAGGGGAGCAGCACTCTGCTGGGATAGATATTTGCCCTTTTGGTGGGGAGGGGGGGAGAAGTTTGCGCTGAACCTGTCAGCTAGGATGTTGGCAATGTCTGTGGGTTTGGTGTATTTTTTGTCATTTTGGACTAATTCTGAGCATATCTGGGAATTCCCACCCAGGTTCCTAACATAACTAAAGAAAGCCTTGTGATTATCCTTAGTGTCCTGTGCAATTTTTCTCTCGAAGCTGGCCTTAGACGATTTTATGAGTGCCCGTAGTTTTTTGCTAATACTGATCAGAGATGCCTTCCCTTTTTGGGATTTTGCTCTATCATGTAGTAGCTTCCTCCTTCTATTGTATAGTTTGTTTATGGCTGGGGTCCACCAGACAGGACGTCTGCCTTTGGAGGATTGGGTCTTGGTTTTATTTGGGATTGCATGATCCATGCATTCCTGAAGGTGTTCATAGAATGCATTTATAAAGGATTCTGCAGTCTGGGCCGTACTTTCCACAGGCCCGGGGGCTTTGAAGGATTCCACCTCGGTTTTGAGGAGTATGAAATTTGCTTTAGAGAAGTTTTTCACTGTGGTTTTCTGGGCAGGGGGTGGGGTCGGGATGTGAATATCCAGTGAGATTAGTTTATGGTCTGATCTTACCAGTGAGGGATACACTTCTGGTCTGGAGCATAGAGTCCCCATGTTGGTGATGATCAGGTCCAGTATGTTTTCCCCTCTTGTGGGAGTGGTAACAAGTTGTTCCATAGCATTTGAGTTTATAAATTCTAGGAACCTTTGGGCTAGGGTGTTGAAGCTAGAGTAATGCTCCCAGTCTATGTTTGGGTAGTTGAAGTCACCCAATATAATGGTGTTTGGAGAGACCTTCATATTTTCCAGTGTTCTCAGGAAGGCCGAGTGGGGTTCCTGGGTTTGGGAGGGTGGTCTGTAGCAGGCTATAAACTGGAAGGCAGTTTTACCCACTGTTAGTTGCACATGGTTAGTCTCTGATGCTTTGTGCTGTGCCACCAACCTGGAGGTGTGGGTATCTTTGACGAATATTGATACTCCCCCTCCTTTTGTGGTTCGGTCCAAGTTTTGGGGCCGAAAAGCATGGTATGAGATATAACCTGGTAGTGCTGGGGTGCTCTCGGGAGCCTTAAACCAGGTTTCTGTTACTGCACAGATATTGATGTTCTCCATACTAAGGAGAGTTTTGAGTGCGTGCATCTTGAGGTTTAGACTTCTGGTGTTGAGTAGCATTACTCTTAGTTTCTTATCCCTTGTGATACCTATGGAGGTGGGTTTGTTTTTTGAGCCTTGCCTAAAAAAGGCACTATGGGGGTAGCAAGAGCCTTTGCCAATATGTGAAAGCCCAGGGGTGACAGGTGCAACCCGTCCCTAGTGAAGCATCATGGCTTGTCGAGCATTTCATCCCAGGCTGACAGACATTGGATCCCCTTTGAATGACACCAATACTTAAGCCAATTGTTGAAATTGATCATCTTGTCTTCATATTGTGGCATCACTCTTGGTGAGGGTAAGATGCTACTCAAGGTCAGGGTCATACCGGCCTGGGCTACATGCTCAGAGAGCTCCTCTATGTCTCTATTCATGTAGTCCAGGGAGGTACATCTCAGGTCATTCACACAAGCATGGACAATGACTGAGTCATATCTGTACTTGCCTTGGAGTGACCTGAGTGCTTGTGTTATGTGGCGGATCCTAGCACCTGACAGGCAGCTCACCGTGACCTTCTCCTTGTTCAGCCTGTTGAGTGGGACGTCAGTGTGCCTGATGATAGAGTCACCTATTACAAGTGTATCAGGTGTGTTGTTTAGCCTTAAGGGCTGTGACTGTTTGGCACACTGGCTTTGTGAGCTATGTGTTGCACGTGTTTTGTTTTGGGGTAGCGGTTGCTTGGGTGTCTGCTTTGGAGGTCTCTGCTGCTTAGGCAGATTTTTATTTAGAGCCTCCGAGTATGTGTTTGTGTGTTTATGTGTTTGGTTTGCTGTCATGGTAGGTCTATGTGAGACTGGAATTGTAGTGAGTGTGGTTTCCTTCTCCTCCTGACAGGTTTCACCAGTACTGAGTTGAGAGAGCTTAGCCTCCAGTTTGGCTATATGGTTACATCTCTCACATGTGTTGGAATTTGTTAGGAGGAGAAGAGGGTTGTCTGTGTACATGAGGCAGTTGTAACATTGCCTCAAGATTCCCAGATTCACCAGCTGGACCGGAGAGGAGATTGACAACTGACCTTTGGACGTGCTAGAATAGTATTGGGAATTCCTTTATAATTTAAAAAAGGGCCAATGGGGAACAAGGTACTCAAGGGGAGTTTGTGAGGGTTTAGTGCTTTTATTGTTTTAGTGCTGACTTAGTGAGCAAGTGCCAGGTAACTTAAATGCAATGTGTTACAGGTAACTTAAATGCAAAAACTACAAACAGTAACTTTCTTTCAAGTGAAACAAAGTTTATTTGCTTATTGGTTAATTAAGTTCATGTGATGGGGAGAGGAACGTTTAAATAGCTTGATTGTTTTATTTTTTGGATTCTGAAGTGGTCTTGTTGATACATACAGACAAAATTGTTCAATTTTATTAAACACTTTCAGCTAAGAACTGTGTGCCCACTGTTTTTCCCACCTATATTGTTTGGACTTGGTTTATTGGTTCTTGGTTTCTTGGTGTTATAACTGGTAATGATGTACCTGAAACAGAGAAATGGTCAAACTAGTCATGATACACCCATTTATACAGAGTTTCCCTGTGGCTGGCTTGGACACCTGTGACTACAAGACTGTGGGTGCATCTAAAACCATCTGTGGACCTACAAAGCTGATATGAATATTGTGTTGTTTTTTTTTGTTTGTTTTTTTTTTTGGCGGTGGTATTTTTTTCCACTTCCTCTATCTTGGTGCATTTTAACAGTCCTGTGCTGCATTTATTAATTTTATTTAATTTATCACTGTTTTTCAGCCTGCACTTGTTAAAATAAATGCCACTCGCTTGTTACCGTACTGCTTATAGGTCATTTGAACAATATTTTCATATTTCCTAACCTCCTCTGATACTGCAAAAGCTGCTCTGAGTTTGCCAAAGTTCTCCAGAGTTTGCAAAAAACTTTCCTAGTTTTGCAAAGCTTTTCTGTGTTGGTAGAACTTTTCCTACATTTGTATGCATTCTTCTGTATTTGGGAATTGTTTGAAGGTTTGTGAACTTACTTCCAAGGATTACTGATAATGCAAGAGTTCTGTATTTTACTTTAAAGCATTTGTTACTGCTCTTGAGCTCAGAACCAGTTTGCTTTACATTAAGAGGGTTTGATTCTGCACTGGTGTGAACAGATGACTAATTCAACCCATCTGAGTTGGGAACTGTTGGTGGAAGGTTTATTGTGTGTTTATCTGATTGATCTGAGGGCTTAACTGGGTTAAAGTCTTTCATCCTGCTGGCATTTTTGTATTTAGGGATGTTTCTCAGCATTGTAAACTCATTTCCATGGATTCCTGATACTGCATGAGTTTTGCCATTTGTTGTAAAACATTTGTTACTGCACTTGAGCTCAAAACCAGTTCATTTTACATTAAGAGGATTTTCCTGCACTCTGGTGGGAGCAGAGGACTGATTCAACTCACCTGAGTTGGGAACTTCTGATGGAAGTTCTATTCAGTGTTTATCTGATTGGCTTGAGGGCTTAATTGGATAAAAGTCTTTCATCCCACTGATATATTCAGCAAATCTCTCCTGCTTAAAATCTTCTATAGTAGATGATCTCCACAGTCTCCCCACTGTTCACAGCTACTCAAAGAACTGCCAGTTTGCACAGAGAGGAGCACCACTGCAGGTCATTTAATAGTATAGTACTAAAGACTTTCACTTAGACTATTAAATGATTCTTCCCATCTACTAAGGATGTGGTATAATGGATAGGTGCTTCCCTGTCATCTCTGTTTCTGGCCTGGTGGATATGGGCATCCTGATACAGTGTAGTAACTGCTTCATGTTCACAGACAACCACTTAATTTTAGAACACACAAACAGTGTGTGAGAGACGCAAATACACAATGTAGTTGGAGGCAAAGCTCTCACATACACATACAAAAATGTAAACCATGCTTTCAGCGTTAACACCCAAAACATTCACTACCAATAGTAAGGATCAAACACATAGACCCACATATGTAGAGGTATTCACTTGTAATCTATCCAGACCTCCAAGACCTCCTAAAAGCATTTCTCAGTGGCCCTGCACACACTCAAAAAAGACAGCACCTCACACAACACATAACTCTGAAAATCATAGTAGCCATGCTTCCAAGTCCATAAAGCAACACACCACACAGCCAAACATTCTAGTTAGTGGGGATTCCATTGTAAGACATACTGATGTCCCCTTACCAGGTAAACAAGGAGAAGATCACAGTGAGCTGTCTGTCTGGAGCCAGGATCTTCCAGATTATGCATCCACTTAGGTTTTTAAACCGCAAGTATCAGTACGACATTGCAATAGTCCTTGCAGGTGTACACAATCTAAGATGTACCTCACTGGACTACATGAAGAGAGACATGATGGAGCTTTCTGAATACGTGTCCCAGGAGGGTATGAATCTAGCAGAGTAGTATCCTACTTTCACCAATGATGATGCCACAGTAACAGCAAAAAATGATTGATTTCAACAACTGGTTTAGTTTCTGGTGTCACAAGGCGATCCAATATATGTCAGCCTGGGGAGACATGGTCAACAAACTATGATGCTTTGCCAGAGATGGTTTGCACTTGCCACCACTTGCCTTCCAGATGCTGGCATAAACTTTATGTATTCCCATAGTGGCCATTTTAGGCTGTGTCAAGTTGTTAAACCCTCCAAAATTATAAAGATCAGTCACGATTATCTTAAGGTACTGCTGTTCAATGCTAGAAGTTTAAATAAAAAACTGCACTCCCTGGAAGCACTCCTCATCCTGGAGAATGCAGACATATATGCAGTCATGAAATATGGTTCAGAACCATGGACAGCACCCCGGCTATCAAAGGCTACGATGACTATCATACATTTCCTTCTCCCACAGCTCAGGATAAAACAAAGGGAGAAAGTGTCTCAGTGTTCATAAAGGACAAGTACACTTCCAGAGTGCTTCAACAAAATGACTTGCTTGAACTGCTCCATGTTCACCTAAACATAGGTGCAACCTCCAATCATACCCTAGCTAGCTACGGATCCCCTAACGTGAGTCTGGAAAATCATACCTCCTGAATAAACCTACTTGAGTCTCTTAACATTCAGCCTAGCACCACACTTATGGGTGACTTCAACTACCCCTCTTTAAAGTAGGAGATTTATATGACTCAAAATTCACTTGCTCAGAGTTTTTTGGACTGTGTCAATGCAAACACCCTGGAGCAACTAGTTAGTTCTCCAACTACAGGTACAAATATCCTAGACCTAGTACTCAAACATGGGGGAATGCTGCTCCCTCCCATACATTAAGCCCTCCCTGGTAAGATCTGACCACAAAATGATTTAATTTAGTATTAAAACAAACCTAGAACCCACATTAAACTCCAAACCTTTTAAGAACTTTGTTAAGCCCAATTACCTCAAACTAAGTGAAAATTTATAAAACTTCTAAGCCCCTCTGAACCTGGATGACACTGAGGTCTACTCTTAGCTGTACGCAAAAGCACTGTACAACCACTTTCATAGCTGCTTAGAGGAGGCAGTACCTCTCCGAATTAAACCTATGATTACTGGCAAAAATAAACTACCCTGGTAGAGTCCTAGCATAAACAGGGTATTCAACAAAAGGAAAAAATCCTGTCAAAAGCCAAGAATGAACAGACAAAACAGTGCAAAAAGACACTCACCTGTCGAAACAAATTTGAGAGCTGGTTAAACCTGCCAAGGTAAACTATGAGGCAAAGATATCCTCCCAGGTGAAAGATAACCATAAGACTTTTTCTTTTAATTATGTTCATAACCTTATGACAAATGCTTAGTAATGTGCCAAATTAATCATAAACAGTAACACTTACATCCGCCATGAAACTATAGCAAACCTGCTGGCTGACAAGTTCAGTTCAAAGAAATACCAATAACCATCCCACTATCGGTCTTTATGAAGACACAGGACCTTGCTGTGCTCACTAAAGTAAAAAACACAGTATCTATGGAGCCTGACAACATTCCAGGATGCTTCTTCTTACATAGCTTAAAACAGAATACATCAGGGCCACTAGAAACCCTCTTTAACTACAGCCTCCAGATGGGCTTTGTCCTAGAGGAATGGAGGACTGCAACTGTCATCCCTCTGCCCAAGGGGGTCCTATCATCTGATCCAGGGATCTAGAAACCAATAAGCTTGACCAGTCTAATTTGCAAGGTCATGGAGAACATTATCATGGACCTGATCAATAATAACAGAGGAACTCTCCAAATACTGGAACTGATCCAATTTCACTTTGTCAAAGAGAGATCTTGTCTGCTTATCTGGTGGAGAAAGTCATCAGGGCCATGTCTGAATGTAAAATGGTAGACACTACTTATCTAAACCTGACCAAAGCTTTCAGTTCAATCCCGCACTCGGGGATCATAGATAAACTTACTGAGTTAGGCATAAACCCCTACTTCATCACATGGATAGCAAACTGGCTCACTGACCGGACACATGTTGTCCAGATAGGTGAAGCCACCTCTTATAAGAAACCTGTTACTAGCAGTGTCCCACAGGGCTCAGTCTTGGGCTCCTCCTGTTTGGTATATACTTCTACGAACTGAAGGCCAGTGTTACGGACCTCTGGTTCATTAAGTTTGCGAATGCAGTAAGCTGGGAGCAATAATTTAATCCCCAAATGCTGTTAACATCCACCAAACAGGATTAAAAATGACAGATGACTGGTGCCAAAACCATGGTCTGAGACCTAATGCTAATAAATGTTAATCATACCCTTCAGAAATCACATATCCCTGAAATGTATAATACTGAAAACACACCCCTAAAAGTAAACCCAGTGGTGAGGACCTAGGGAAAAAGATAGATGGTAACCTAAAGTTTGCCCACCAGGTAGCAGGTAACAGCAGTGAGGAAATCCTTATCGGTGGGTCAACTTATAAGTAAAGGTCAAGATCAAAGGAAGTCATAGTGCCACTGTATTTGGCTCTCATCAGGTCCATAATCGAGTACAATGCTCCCTTCTACATGTACCTAACAAGGCACTGCAGATGAAGCAGCCTCAGAGGTTTCTCACTAAAAAAATACAAAGCGTTAGGCACATGTCTTATGCAGACCAACAAAAGACTATCACTTTACACTGTCTCATATAATTTACTGAGAGGTGACTTACAACTGACCTACAATGCATTCTCAGATCCAGCCTGATGAAAATGTTACATATTCACAGAAAAAATTATACAAGGGTTATGCTTTCCATGGAAATTAACCTTATTTGTGACTTTAACAGAACTTGTTGGAGAGATAGATTCATATCACAAAGGTACCTCATCTATGGAATAAACTTCCCATCTTCGTAAAACAAAGCCCATCCTCAATCTCATTGAAAAGAATTTGGATAAATCGCTGGGAACTATGAACTAACTCCTAGGGTACTGCCCATGTCCATTATGGACAGAGGCAGTCTGTAAAATGACTCAGGGCTCCAAAACCCAAAGACCCACTACACTGATACTACCCCATCTCATATATGGGGAATTAAAATATAATATTGTCATATACTGGGTATTACTGACTAGGCTTATAAATGCTCTTGTGCCATTAGCCTAGTAATCACCTATGAACCTATGAAACTATGAGTTCTCAAACAATTACTCAGACTAAACATAAAACATTGGACGTATACTTGTTGAACTAGATAGACTTTGCTTAAGAGGTCACACTCTCATGTTCGCAATCTAACTTATTTCCTTTTACAGGTTCTCAGCCTGTCAAAACTACCTTGAATGGATGTGAGATAAGACTGACTGTGGTACAAAGGTCAGGGTCCATTCCAGAGGCAGACAAGTTCCAAATGACTGCCTTTTTTAAAACTGTTATTAGATACTGTAAAGGTTAAAAATATTTATTAATGCCCTAGGAATCCCTTGCATGATCATGAATCTGTAAAAAGTTTTAACAGTAATGACCTGGTTAAAAGACATAATGCAGAACGTTTAAAGTACTGCTAAATGTCTTCTAATATGTGTATGCAGTGACCAGATGTAACAAGCATATTTTTAATGTACATGCCAGCTAAAATCAACTGTCATTTGTATATAAAAGATGTACACGCTGTTGATTTCTAATGCAGTATGAAATGTGTGATGCATCTGTCCTAAGAGAATGCAATTCTCTTTCAAAGAAGGAAACAAATGGTGATGTCAGATCATTTATTTATTTATTTATATTTTATTTTACATTTGTTTATCAGGATAGTCCAACTGGGCTAACAGCCCACTTTCAACAGAGGCATGGGGGGAAAGCCCAAAGAAGAAAATAAATAAACAAAAAAAAAAAAAAACTTATAGCAGTCTAAAAAGACTGAAACAGTAATAACAGTCACAGATAATTTACAATATACAGATTAAACATTAGTTTCAAAAAAGTTAGGAATAAACATTATTGAGAGGATTGTTAAAAAAATTTGACGCAGTTAATATATACAGATTTTTACAGTGCTACCAGTTTTGGTAAATGCAAGCTATACTCTATCAGAAGATACATTTAGGATGGAAAAGTGGTCAGTGGAAGAAGAGATTTAGTAAGAGGTTACTGCTAGGCAATATGGAAAGTGGAGAGAGAGAAGGTTAAAAAGGAGATTTGACAGGAGGTTTCAGTTATGGCAAAGTGAGGAGTGAGGAGAAAGTTATCCAGGGGCGAAACAGGAACAGAGCCAATTATTGTTTAGATGTTCTTTAAGAAGGAGCTTGAATGTGGAGTTGGGTATGGGTATTTAGTACATGTTCGGGGATGCTGTTCTGAATTTTTGCAATTTGATTTGCAAATAAGGAGTCACCAAAATGTTGTTGGATTTTTTAGATTTTAGTAGTAGTTTGGTAGATGAGAGGAGGGAACAGGATGCGTTGTAAGTTTGGACTAGGTTCAATAGTGCTGGACAGGCTTCTGGTTGATGTAAGATGTTGTGAGCAATTATGAGTTGATTATGAACAAGTAGGTTAGGTAGCTCCAGCCCTTGTAGTTGTTTCAGGGCTATACAGTGATGGGTTCTATTTTGGAGGCCGGCAGCAAAGCAAGCTATTTTATGGTAGCACATCTCTAGTTTGGATAAATATTTTCTAAGATTAGTGAAGATGGGGGATGCATACATTAGGGTAGACAGTAGGTGTGTTCTGGCTATTCTTGTCTAGTTGACAAGCTTGACATGTACCTTTTTTATGGTAAGGGCTATGTGCTTGTCATATTTTAGGGCACAGTCTACTGTGACACCACTTTGTGTTATCTACTGGTTCAATTATAGCACCATTGGAGGAGAGTATGTGAAGTTGGTAAGGAGATTCTGAGGTTTTATTATTGGAGAATATCATTAGCTTCATCTGGCTAGGATTTAGTATGAGTCTGAGAAGGCACTCTGGGTCTAAGGTAGGAGATCGGGGAGGGAGGGGGCTGCGCAGATAACAGGGGAATCATCTGCATATTGTATGATAGTGGCATGTGTGGATGCTGAGTGAATATTGTTTGTAAAGATGGAGAAGAGTACAGGTCCAAGAATAGAGCCTTGAGGGACTTCTACAGTAATAGGTAGAAGGGTAGAGATTTCATCTTTCCATATAACTGCGTGTTGGTAATTGAATAGATAGCTGTGAAACCAGGTAATGGATAATAGTGAGAGAGGGATAGATGATAAATCTTCAAGTAGTTTTTGATGGGGTACAGTGTCAAATGCTTTTGACATATCAAAGAAGATGGAAGAGATTAGGTTGTTACTATTTATATAATGGTTGATGGAGTCTGTAAAACTTAATAGGGCTGTTGTGGTGCTGTGTTTTGGTCTAAAGCCATGTTGGGATTTGGAGAGAAGGTTATTTTGTAGTAGATAGTTCAGTAGTTGAGTTTGTATACATTTTTCACATATTTTGCTAAGGGGGAAAGTATGGCAATGAGTCTGTAGTTGGATAATTCTGTGGATTGGCACCTTTATGCAGAGGGATGATGTCGATTTTCCAGAGTACTGGTACATACTGTTCAGTAACGGAGCGATTAATAAGTAAGGAGACAGGGTATGAATTACAGTCTGCTGCTAGTCTAAGAAACTCACTTGAGAGTTCGTCTACTGCAAGTCTGGTGGGCTTCAGTTGCAGTAGGAGTTTTTTGATGTATGTGGTCTGAATGGTCTGGAATGAGAAAGCTGCAGATGGATGGAGAGTAGTTATGGGGATGGTTAGAGGGATATGGGTACTGTTGTTTACTAAGGTCAGAATGGAGTTTATGAAATGTGAGTTGAGTTGGGCTGCTACGCTTATATTGGAATTAAGGTTGGTTGGTGAGGGGATAGTGGATTGCCCAGAATTTAGGAGTTGTTTAGTGGACTGACAAAACTTCTGAGGGTTATTTTTATGTTTATGTTGGATCTGGATGTAGAAGAGTTTTTGTCTGATCGAACTTGATTTTTGGCTAAGTTACATAGTTGGAGGTAGTTGTTGAGGGAAACTTCAGTTTTGGAAGACCGATAGTTTATCCACGCTCTCTTTCTTTCATTATGTTTATGGTGTCTTTAGTTAGCCAAAGACCTGGTGTGGATTTGAAATGCATTTTTCTAGTAGGGGCTAGAGAGTTCAAGATGTTAAAGAAATGAGTTGTTAAAGTAGACAACCGCCTCATTGAGGGGAATTTGTTTTAAGGGAGACCAGTTGTGATGTTTTAAGAAGGTGTTAAAGGTTTCTTTGGAAATATGTTTTTTTGGTAAGGATATACTTGTAGATAGAAGTACTGGTTGATTGTGCTTTGAGCCTAATTACATAGGTGGGAGAATGATCACTAAGGGAGTCAGGGAAGCAGTCAGACTGTGAGCATAAGTTTGGGGAGTGGAAAAGTACAGTTTTGTACCTACCATAAATGTAGATGTCCGAACAGGATAGCATCTGCAGTCATAACAAATGGGTTGTCCTGTCATCAGGCAGCCCTTCGGTCGGCCGGATTCTAAAGTCTGGGTCCGGCTTCGGCTGATGTCGCACTTCACCCGACGTCATCTCTGCTGGTCCTCGGGTATAAAGGCATCAGCCGACGCCATTTTCCTCAGTGTTTCTTGCCCCAGATGCCAGTTGCCCTCTTGGTAAGCTAAATTTTGGATAAATGCCAATGTTTCCAAAAAAGTAGAAGACAAACACAAAAAATAACAATGTATGTACATATATACAAACAAATACACCATAAGAGACTCCCCCCCAGCTAGCTATTAGGAGGGTAAATACCCTAGGAGTACCACAGAGGGGAAGGAGGGTGGGTAATCCTGACTGCAGATGCTATCCTGTTCGGACATCTACATTTATGGTAGGTACAAAACTGTACTATGTCCTTCAAGGATGCATCTGCAGTCATAACAAAAGGTAGAATACCATAGCCAAACTAGGGGAGGAGGAAGAAGAATTATGGTGTAGTTAGGATCCCTTGCAGTACAGCAGTGGCAAACCCTGCTCGGGATCTAGAGTATAGAGATAAATTATAATGCTTGGCAAATGTATGCACGGAGGTCCAAGTAGCCGCCTCAATAATGTCCTTGGTTGCCACTCCTCGTAAGAAAGCTGTGGTAGTGGCTGTAGCCCTTGTAGAATGAGGTCTTATGTTCTGTGGAATTGGTTTTCCGTGGTAGGAGTAACAGAATCTTATGCAATTTCCTATCCATTTGGAGATTGTCTGTTTGGAAATTGCTTTTCCTTCCCTTCCTGTTGCATAGGCTACTAAAAGCTGGTCAGTTTTTCTGTCACCTTTGGTTCTATCCAGGTAGTAGCGTAACTGTCTATGTACATCCAAGGTATGCAGCAGTCTTTCCCCCCTGTTCTGTGGATTGGGAAGGAAGGTAGGTAGGTGGATTGCCTGGTTTAAAAACACTCTGGATACCACCTTAGGCATAAATGTAGGATTAGTTCTCATGGACACCCTATCTTGATGGAAGATTAGGAAGGGTTGTACTGCCATTAAGGCCTGTAGTTCCGAAACCCTCCTTGCTGAAGTAATTGCCAGCAGGAAAGCAGTTTTCCATGATAGGTGTTGAAGATCTGCTGTTGCTGCTGGTTCAAATGGAGGGAGTGTCAATTTTTCTAGCACAAAGTTCAAGTCCCATGCTGGTAGTGGTGGTTTCCTAGGAGGTTTTACATTCTTGATCCCTCTGAGGAACTGCCTGAGTAGAGGATGCGAAAAGACAGGTGGATCGAAGCTGTATTCTGCTGAAATAGCTGATGCATGTATCTTGATGGAGGAATAGGACAGGCCTGTATGTAGAAGCTCTGCCAAGTACTCCAGGATGTTAGCAATATCTATGTTCGACACATCTTTTCCTCTTTCAGTACTCCAAATGACAAATCTTTTCCATTTTCCTGCATAGTTCCTTCTGGTTGAAGGTCTGCGGGCTTCAAGGATAATGTCTTTAACCCTTTGGGATAGCTCTGGGTTAGTTGCTGCTATGTGTTGTTCCAGGCAGTCAGTTGCAAGGTTTTTAGGTTTGGGTGCATGATGTTGTAGTTGTTCTGAGTTAACATCAAAGGCATCAGGGGTATTGACCACATTCTCCCCTGAGACATGCTCCTCAGCAATGGATACCAGTGTTGTCTTGGCCAATTTGGAGCTATCAGGATTATCCTTGGGCGTTCCTCTTTGATTTTCAGTAGTACCTTGTGCATCAAAGGAAGAGGTGGAAATGCATATGCTGTCAGGCCTTTCCAACTGAAGGATAGAGAGTCCACCTTCCATGCAAGTGGGTGGTATGTCCTTGTGCAGAATTTTTGAGCTGGTGATTGAGTGGGGATGCGAATAGGTCTATTTGTGGCATTCCCCATTTCTTTGTGATGGCCTTGAAGATGTCCGGGTGTAGCATCCATTCGTGAGCATCCGAGGTGGTTCTGCTTAACATGTCTGCTAGGGTGTTTTCTTTTCCCGCACAAATATTGCCTGTAACTGGATGTTGTAGCTCAGAGCCATATTCCAAAGGTCCAGAGTCATTCTGCATAGGGAGTATGAATGAGTACCTCCCTGTTTGTTGATGTACCACATGACTGTGGTGTTGTCTGTCCTTATCATTAAATGGCCTTCTTTGAGGAATGGTCTGAATTTCTGGATTGCTAGTTTTACTGCCAGCATTTCTTTTTGGTTTATGTGCAGGTGCAGCTGGTCTGGAGTCTACAATCCTTGTATGCATTTGTCCAACATGTGCGCCCCCCAGCCTAGGTCTGAGGCGTCCGTTGTGATGGTTTGGCTTGCTTGAGAGTTGTGGAAGGGCAAGCCTGGGTTTGACTGGCATGCTTGAGCCCACCATAGGAACTCCTGTTTCAGGCATGGGATTAGTGGGATTTCGGTTTCTAAGCTGTGCCTGTGTTGAGACCATAAATTCTTTAGGTACCACTGTAGCTTTCTCATATGCAGTCTGGCATGTGGGACCAAGTTTATGCATGATGCCATGAAGCCCAAGGCCTGCAGTACTTTTCTTGCTGTTAGTTTGTTCTGCTTTGTTAATGCCAAGAAGTAAAGAGGGAGTTGTTTTTGTTTTTCTGCAGTTAGGAATGCCATTTGTTTTGCTGTGTCCAATTCCGCACCCAAGAATGTTCTTGTTTGGGATGGTATCAGTCTTGACTTTTGTAAATTGACTGTGTATCCCAGGGCTTGTAGTAAGCAAATGACTCTTTGTAAATCTGTTGTCAGCTTGCTTTTGTTGTCCGCTTGTAACAGGCAGTCGTCCAGGTATGGATAAATTTGGATTCCCTGTAGCCTGCAGTGAGCGATTACTGATGCCAGGCATTTTGTGAATACTCTGGGCGCAGTAGATAAGCCAAAGGGCAATGTTGAGAATTGATAATGCTCTGATCCTGCAAGAAATCTGAGGTATCTTCTGCAATTTGGTCGTATGGGGACGTGCAGGTATGCCTCCTTGAGATCTAGAGTTACCAGCCAACACTCCTTGCCCAGCATGGGAAGAAGTTGCTGTAGGGTCAGCATTTTGAATTTTGGGACAATGATGTATGTGTTTAAGACGGACAGGTCGAGAATAGGTCTCCAACTTTTCTCTTTTCTTGGTACTAGGAAGAGTCTGGAGTAGAATCCTTTGCCCTGTTCTGTTATTGGTACTCTTTCCACAGCTCTTATCTTTGTTAATTGCGCTATCTGCTTTAGAGCTTCTGTTTTTGATTTGGAGGTAGGTTTGGCATTCCTCTTTTACTGGTAAGGTGTGGAAGTGGAACCTGTAGCCTTGGTCTATGGTTTGCAAAATCCACTTGTCTTTTGTGATATAGTGCCAATTTTTGAAAATAAGGCTAACTTTCCGCCTAAAGGTGCTGTTATTTGCTCCCTGGTAGGCGGTGTCAGAGCCAAGTCACTGTGATTGTCCTGTTGCAGTGGCAGTGGTTGTGTCTGTGCCTCAGTTATTGCCTTGCCACTGTCGTCCTCTGTAGGCACCTCCTCTGGATTGATTTCTGCCTCTAGAGCGTCTATTCCTGCCTCTTTGAGATTTTGAGGAGTCTGGAAAGGACCAATTTTTGGCAGGCCAGTTCCTGCTAAACCTTGGGGGCTGAACCTGTAAGAAATCCTTAACTGTTTGTACAGATTTTGCCTTCTCTTCCATTTTCTTCATTACTTGCTGAGCAGGTGTACCAAATAGATTGGCCTTATCCATAGGAGCATCTAACAGCTTTGCTTTAACATGATCCGGCAAGACCTGTTCTTTCAACCATGCATGCCTTCTTATCACTGTGCCAGTCATGGCTGATCTAAATGAAGCCTCCAGTGCATCATAGCCACATTTTAAAGAATGGTTACTAACCTGCTGAATGTTATTCACCATTTCTAAAACATATTTCTTATCTAAGGAGTCATCAGTGGACAGCTTCTTAGTTAACTGATCAAGCATAAACTCTTGGTATTGGATCATATGAAACTGACAGTTTAAAGCTCTAGCTGAGAGAGTAGCAGAGGTGTAAACTTTTTTCCCCCATCTCTCTAAGGACCTGGATTCCCTTTCAGAAGGAATAGGGTTTTTTGCTGAGGTCGAGGCTACTGCCTTAGGCCCCTGGGATATAGTCTCAGGATCTGCAAGTGGGGCCTTGTATAGGTGGTGATGAGTGTCTGGCACCCTGTAAAATCTATCTGGTTTGGCAGGGGCTGGAGGTAAAGTATCAGGAGCAGTGCAAACATCATTAAATGCATCATCCACAACAGGCAGTACTGGAGGTATAGCTTAGGGCCTATGTTGTGGTAAGTGCAGAAATGTCCTAAGCCTTTTTCTGGAATCTGAGAAATCTTGTCCCTGCCATTGGAATTGTTCTCTCATGGCATGTAAGGTTTCCCCAAAAGAAAATTCCTCTGGTGGAGAGGCAGATGGAATGGATTCCTCAGCATCGGAATCTTCATAAGTAGAAAAAGGAGCCTCTGGCTGATCTGTAATGTCTGAGTCATCCGAAGAATCATCAGAGGACACTGGCTCAGGGGGCTCTGCTCTAGGTCTCTTTTCTGGGGGCTGAGAGGCCCTGTCTGGGTGAGATTGGGATCCCCTAATTAAGGATATTAAATCCTCTGCCAGAGTAAGCATTTGTGAACTAGCAGTGGGCCTGTGTGAGGGGGGCTTAACAGGCGCTGATTTAACAGTTTTGGCTGCTTTAGCCCTGGCAAAGGCCTTAATAGACATAGCTGCAGGAGGCCTAGCAGCACCACGTGCTGGGGTAGAGACATCCAAAGGAATGGTGTCTGATAAATCACTAGGAACCACAGTAGTAGGCAAAACTTCTGAGGCCGATTCAACTAAGGTAGCAGGAGCCTCAGTAGTAGTCATGGATTCGGCTGAAGATTGACCGGTTTTCTCGGTTTCGGCTGAAACAGAGACACTCGCGGCTTGCTTAACCGTGGTTTCGGCCGAAACCGCGGACCGCGAGTGTCGGTCTTTTTCTTTGCGTTTTTTAACAATTTGGGTAGTCGGAGGATCCGACGGCATAATGTACGCAAAATCTGAGCCGAAAAACTGTTCAGCAAACTCCGACCGACGCCTAAGCGTTCGTCGGTTGAAGGAAGCACAGGCCAAACAGGCTGCTACGTCGTGGTCTGGGCCTAAGCAAGGCAGGCAGTAAGAGTGGAAATCTTTATGAGGTATTTGTTTCCCACAAGTTAAACAGTTATTGACTTTCTCTGACATCAGCTGAGGCAAGAAAGAGTCCCCAACGGGGTACTTAGCTTTTTAGAAGTCTTCGAAGTAGTATTCGGTAGTAGTAATCTCTGGATCTGACCGACCGGCACTTGCGAACAGCTTCTGCTTCGGGTGCCGCACGGCAAGAAAGACTGAGGAAAATGGCGTTGGCTGATGCCTTTATACCCGAGGACCAGCAGAGATGACGTCGGGTGAAGTGCGACATCAGCCGAAGCCGGACCCAGACTTTGGAATCCGGCCGACCGAAGGGCTGCCTGACGACAGGACAACCCATTTGTTATGACTGCAGATGCATCCTTGAAGGACATCTATCCAATCTAATATCTAATGTTTATTATAGTATTTGTCGATTCTTGTAGGTGTGTTGATAAGATGGGAGAAACCAAAGAGGTTAATATGATTTGTTGGACTTATAGAAGTGCACGTGGTCCAGTCCAGATTAAATTCACCTAAGATAACTATTTCCTTACTGTAGGTAGTAAAGGCCCAGCTAAGCAGGTTTTCTATTATAAGACTATTGTTTCCAGGTGGGAGATATACTGCTATGATGATGATGGACTTATTTATGTTAAGTTGAAGACATGAAATTAATAATTCAGAGTCAGTAGCTAGGGGTGGAGTAGTGTACAGTTGTTGCAGGTAAAGACTGCTTTTATATATGACTGCAACACCACCACCATGCTTGTGTATTCTGTCAGGTGTATGGATATTGTATACTTGGGGCAAGAATTCTTCATCTTTATGTTTTTTTAGCCAAGTTTCAGTAATTATTACAATGTCTGGGGAGTATAGTGACAGGCCAGCTTGGAAGTCAGGTATTTTGCTTAGAATACTTCTGAGACTAATGTTAATGAATAATAGGTCAGAAGACGTATGTGTTAAGGGAAAGGGGTTTTGCAGGACAAAGTCATGTTGTAGGTGGGATGTCTGAATGTATGGGTTAGGGCCTGGATTCAGATGAATGTCACCACTGAGATAAAGTAAATAGGCTTTCAGTAGGAAGATGAGTGAGGATTTCATAGTGAGCTTGCGGTATTTGTGTAGAATGTGTGGGGGGTACATGAATAGAAGGGTATTTTAGTGTGAATAGTTAGATGTTATTTACTTATTTATTGCCTTTGTTTACTGGGAAAGTCTGACTGGGCACAAGTCCCATTTTCAGTGAAGGCCTGGGGAGAAATGTTCCATTTTACAGAACAAGCAGAAGACAGTTATACAGAATTTACATAAAATATAAATACATAGACTAGTAATGATATGGCAGTTAATCAAAAAAATAATAAATCTACATACATAGAATAGTAAATGTACATACACCGAATAGTAAATGAATGTACACAGAATTGTAATGACATGACAGTTAATGAAACCATGACAGTTAAGTGAAGAATACAGTAAAAGATTAGCTTATATCAAGCTTAAAAGAGTCTACTTGCTTTCAAATGGAATCAGCTGAAAATAGATATTGTGTAGGAGACAGTAAAGTAATTACATGATGAAGATGGTTACAAAGTATGAAGGGGTATTGAGAAGGTCCACGTAAAAGGGAGATAGAAATAGCATTGTAGAGGGGTAGCTGGTAGTCCGACAGTTAGAGATTGTGAAGACGTAGCTGTATTATGGCCTGTCTATTCAATCAGCAGTAGACTGGTAACTTCTGTCTAGCTTTAAAGAATGGCTACATAACCAAAATGCATATGTAGAAATATGCTAAACACAGAGAATTGATGTGTCTGAATGTATGCTACTCTACTTATTCTGAGATTAGAAAATGAAACAACCAGCATCTACTGGTTTGTGCATTCACTTAAATGCTTACAGAAAGCAATCCATTGCAACATGGAGTGTTCCACTTTCCCTGGGAACAGTGCACGTTGTAGGAATTTAAAAGATATTTCATATCTGAAAGATGGTGTACCATAAATGTACTGGAATTACACATGCATAAATACACCACTAAATAGATGTGTGTCTGAGTTACTTATATTTATCAAACAGCCATTAAAGCAGCTGCTATCTCATTCCTATAAAAAATTCAATTTATCTAAAAGTAGCTTAAACTGTCTTCATTTACATCATTCACCACCACATTTATCATTATCTAAGTGTTTAGTTCTAAGATTAATTAAATACAGTAATTAATAGCAAAAGCATGTGAAATGCTAGATACTACAAAGGTGTTCCATTAGTCAGCAATTCTGACTGCAACAAAATGTTTGTTTATTTTCTATATTGCAACATGTAAATTCTAATCAAATATTCCTGACTCACAGAACTTAAAGTTAATAATACAGTAAGAAGTAAGTAAACCTCTTTTGTACTGACTTTACCACCTGGAACCTGAAGAGAGGAAGAATCTGAAAAGAAGAGTCCTGACTTCACCACCTGGAAACAGAAGAGCCCTCACTAGCTGCTAGACCCAGGAAGAGGCTTGATGGGGAAGACCCCAGAATGGAACGCCATAGATCAATGCTCGGAGACAGGGGCATTCTCCCCCTCACTGCGGATACCCTACATCCACGAGGTAAATATGTTATAGCCACTTGGTGTGCCTTTTAACAAATTGTTTGCAATTTGGAGTACAGTGAACATTGTTATACCTGGGCTCCACTCCACACTGCTGTATTATTTACACCACAGGCACAGTTTACTTATGCTCAAAGATCTGAGCTACATATTTTTGTAAAGGTTTAGTACAATCTGCAGTTCACCACTTGGTGGATTTTTACTCCATGAGCACAAGAAGCCTACACAAAAAGTTCTGACATCCCAAACTGCACTTGCGTTTTCCTTCTACTTGTGCACATCCATGAACTGTGTAGTAACAAGCACTATGACTCATTTCGACTTTAAGCTATTTCTCCGGATGGATGTATTTTTCAAAGCATGGGAGTCAAGTAACGTGGCCGTAGATGACTACCTCCCATGCATATAAAAAGGTCTGCCTTCATCAGGAAGAAGAATGGGGAATGGTCACATTAGTCATGCATACGAGCCTCCTATAAGCAGGCACTATAAACATTTTTGCCAAACAACAGAGATTAGCCTTTAAGGAAATATCAGTCCCATAACAAGTGTGTACAGCCTCTCATATTACATGTGATACAAGCATTGATAAGGACAAGTCAGACTGGAAAAGGTTCTGTAATAAAGTTTTCATAATGTGTTCCAATGAATGTAAGCTCCAAAAAGGGAGGCACAACCTCACATATTGCATGTGGTACAAACAGGTTAATAAGGTCTATCAACAGTCTTGTAAAAGCAGGAATTTTCAATGATCAAACTGTGAACCACTCTACAAATCATATTAGATGGACCAGATGAAGCTCAGGTGAAAGTTTTCTTAAAAATAGTTCTATAGTGGTTGTTCAGGTTGTTTATGATGTGTTGTCATGCTTGTGTTCTCCTTATTTTGTTTGTTAACAATAAAAATAAAAATTAAAATTAAAGTTTTTAACTAAGAATGAGCTTCCATAGCTACTGAGCTGGTAAACCCACGTAGGTCCTTCAGGAATACTCAAATAAGGGACTAACCACTAAGCTTTGAGATTGGCACCTTGTTTTTCAATCTCCCAGATGTTCCTCCAATCAGCTTCCCTGAACCCCCCCCCCCCCAGCATTGTCTGCAACAACATTGAAACAATTGACCTGTTGAATGTAATCTGTTAAAACAAGAACACCTGCCCATCAACCAACTTAAATGAATAGATTTCTTGACACTTCAACAAGGTCTACCACATCTGCTAATTAAAGTTATTTTATCTGGACTAATCCTTTACACTCTTCCGTGTCTCCTGTTCTGGGGTGGGTGTGGGTCACTGCTGTCCTACTTTACTTACAAATTGCTACTTATTAAATTTCTACTGTGACATTTTATTATTTTTTCTCTATCTATATGTGCAACTGTTTCCAGCATTGAGAATGAAGCATTGTAATTTCATTCAGCTATACTGCTGTGTAGTTCTGCATGACAATGAAGTTTTCTTTGACTTTGACACTCTGTTTTTAATCTGGGAGCAAAGGATTATGGAGTTACTGAAATAGTGCTGAGAAAGTGACCTGGAGGGAAAACAGATCATTTGCAGACAACAATGGTTTGAATTTTAAGTTTTTTTCAACTCACATAGTAATGACATACTGTATTCCCTTTAAAATAGCCTACAAAGAATGTGCATCTGATCCTTGTTTCTAACTCTGTCCTTTCTACCAAATTCCAGTCCACCCACTCCATCTTTTACAAATGTACTCATTCAAGAATCTAATGAAATAAAACATGCATCTGCATAAGAATTGTCAGTGAAACCAGATTTTTACTATGTTTTAGTATCACTTTTATTGATATTTCAGTGTATGAATTAAATGCAATTATGTTTAACATTATGCCTTTCAAAAAAGTTAAGTTGCAATAATAAAACCATTTAAAATGTTTGAAAAGATCACAGGCATAAATATCTTATCCATACATGTAGCATGAATGTAACATATTCAAATAACTAGGTGCCTTAAAACAAGTAATGATTAAAATAACAGTAATACAGAAATATCTAAGCATGGAAACATTCACGTTTTATTTCAGAGCATTCTATTTAATTATATTTAACTGTGAAACATGCAGATATGAAGCTGTGAGGAAGAAAAGCATAAATACAACAAATCCTTGCACTAACTGGGGCTATTTCACCCTTACAGCATGGTTATCATTCATAACATTTTTACAATGCTTCATTTTTAATACACACATTTAACAACATTCCATTATAGAAGGCCTGTGCATATATACAGTACAGTCTGGTGTTAGCATTTTGTAGTTTCTACACTTTTCCTTCTTTTTGCTCTGTAAAACATTCCATGTATTTCACTACATAAATTCTTAGCTTAAAGAAGAACTTGACAATGCAGAATTAAGTGATACCTTGTCTAGTACATGGGGGTCTTCATTAAGGGAAGAAATACAAACTTTCCCCAGTAAGTGATGATAACTATAGGACTATGTGGATGATTAGAAATAGGCTGGAATACACACACAAAGAAAGCACCCAGCCAACAAATGAACCAGTGAATCAAATGCCACGAAGCAGTAACATTATGACACGGTACCACGCAGAAAGTATGTGCAAGGTACCAATGACTGGGATTGCTAGCCTTAGCCTTCCCAACGGTGACAATCTATATTAAAAATAAGGTCTGCCATCTGCCAGTCTTAAAAGAAAAGAACTGTAGGAACTGTGGTGCAAGGTCCCCATCACCTCAGTAGCTTTGTGATAAAACCATGAAACACTCCAGCAGCCAAAAAGAAAATCATGAAGCAGGGAGTTAGTGGTTAATAGGAAAGCCACCCTACCTTCTCAGTTCATACTTTCAGTGGAACATTTCAAGTTAGGAGCAGACACATAAGACAAACAGTTTTTTCTACTTGTAGTATGCAATGTTAACAATCTTATCAACACAACTTGGTACCAGGGATAAAGGCAGTGAGAGGAAGACTTTTTTAGCAGACTTTATAAACAGATTAATTAAATATGTGACTGGTACTGTTTTCATCCCCAGACAGAAAAGGAAATTAACAGAAAAATTACTGCAAGAATCATAACATTTTGATGTGTTTGAATAATGGCAACAGAGAGTATAACATAAAGCTAGATAATTTAAAATACTACATACTAGCAGGCCTCAAAAATCACAGATATATAAACCAGTACATACTCATTCTCAACACATATCACAATGACCATTTTAAAAGCAGTGAGTTTGCCTAATGTGCGCATCTGATCTTTAAGGAGATATTTACAATACGAAGTCATCAGTAACTGTAGCAGTTCATCTAGACACCAGATTTGCCATCTGAATAATCACATAAAGCAATGTACATATTACTTAGTACAAAATGACAGTTACCTTAACTGTTACATAATTTAAAGACTTTTTATTTTCTATCATATACTTTGCTTTTTTGTCTTTGTAGAGCTTCTTACGTCACTCCAGTTTCTACAGTTTTACATAAGTATTGGGCACTTATTCATGTATATGCACTCATGATCAGTATGTAAGCTGATTTAAAATGCAACAATATTCAACATTTTAAACAAATCAAACAATGGTGCCCATAGTGATGTTTTCCACTACAGCAAAGTGAGACTTAAGAATGAGTTTGTGAAATTCACAAACATAAAAGATTTTTACTCTTTCACCAATTACGCCAAATTTTGTCAGCTTTACAGACCAGCCATGCTTCAGACAATGGGAGACCATAATCCATGCCAGGTCACACATGAAGGCACCATGGAGGAAATTACTATTTCTCCAATGTCCTCACCTGAGTAATTGTGCACATCAACTTGGTTTGAGAGTTCACCACTGCTATGTCCTGCTTCTTCTAGGTGCTGGTGTCACAGGAAACTATATTCCCTACAAACCTTCATGAAAATAGAGTGAATCTTATGGACTCATTCACAGCAGAAAGGAGTCAATAAAGCCACACAAATTCCTAATATAAAACAATAACAAATGATCAGTTTTGCCTGGTTCCATGGAACAGATGGATGGATCCTTGACTATGACCCTGATGGACAGGGTCTGATAAGTGGACTCAGTAACAGAGGAACCAGGCAGGGTGGGAAAGGAGTGAAGGCGTGTCCTATTCATCTCTCCAAGGCAAAGGATAGGGTTTGTGCGCACCCAAAAGCCAGGGCAGTGTGATCTCCCTGGTGGAGACTACAGAGACCACTGCTCAAGCCATGCAGGGGGCAACCCATTACACAACCATCCCTGGTGCCTTGTCAGACATGCAACGATTAGAGCTGGGGAGCAAAAGAAAAAGCTTCAAATCACCTCTTTTGGTTGCTTCAATGATGGCCCCTCTTAGTCAGGTCTTGCCCAGTGAAGGGAACGAATGGGCTGATAGACTGACAGTGGGTCTGACGGTTGACAAGCAATGGTGACTAAAATTGAAAAAAAAAAAAAAAAAAAACATTCTGGATTTTGCAATTATACAATAACATATCATTATGCTACCATGGAAACACTTACACTAACTAGCCCCAAATAAATGCTTTTAAAATTTCTCAAATGCTAGGCAGTGCCATTTTGTAGAGGAATAAAGCCCCAACTACTATTCAGGCAATACGAGTTGGATTGGTGGCTGAGGTGTCTGACACACTGATAGTGAAGGATGAATATGCTCTTTCTGGGAAGAGGGCTTGAGTTTGGATGTGTCTTGCTGTCTATCTCTGCTGGAGGCTAGGGACACACAGAGGGTGTGTTGTTCAAGGAAAATCAAAGGAGGGCATGGCTAAATCGCTGAAGAGGTGGGATGATCTGCCAGCATGTCCCCAATGCAAATCAGTTCTCCGGACATTAATGGAGACATGGGGAGAGTTAAGTACAGTTGTGTACACTTACCATAAATGTAGATGTTCGAGCGTGTCCACTCCTTTAGAGTGTATCCAGGAACAATACCTTTTCCACTTACCAGCACAGGATTTCCTTGTACTGGGTCTTCTGGCTTCACGAATGATGTCCAGCACCTGCTTGCTTAGGCTGGCCACTGGAGGAGAATTCAAGAAATAAGCCAGGCTGCAAGGTTCAGGGTTTGTAGATGCGGATGCAAGATCTGTCCCTCCTGCTGAGTGAGAAGGGTTGGCATCTGGGGTAGGTGCCATGGTGGCAACAGGGACAGACTGTGCAGTAGTGGGTACCAGTGCTGCCATGGCCAGTCTGGGGCAATCAGGATTGCCCTTGGTCTCTCCTGTCCTATCTTGAGTAATACTCTTGTAAGAAGAGGCAGAGGGGGAAATGCATAGATTGAGAGGTTTGCCCACTGGAAGGATAGGGCATCCACTTTCCAGGTCCTGCTGTGAGGTGCCCTGGTGCAGAATTTGCTGAGCTGGTGATTGTAGGGGGAGGCAAATAAGTCCACCATTGGGGTCCCCCATTTCTGGGTTAGAAGACTGAAGGTGTTGTGGGTCTAATTGCCACTCGTGTGGGTCTAGGAGAATTCTGCTTAAGCATCTGCCAGAGAGTTTTGTTTGCCTGCAGGAATTGAGCTTGCAGATGAATATGCATGGCCAAAGCCATGTTCCACAGGGTCATGGCTAGCCTGCAGAGTGGGTAAGAGTGGGTTCCCCCCTGTTTGTTGACTGTCGGATTTTATTAGCAGGGGTCCTGGTGAGAGTAGGGATCTTAAAGCTGTCAGAGCATGCTGGACAGCTAGCATCTCTTTTTGGTTGATGTGCAGATGAATTTGGCTTGGGCTCCAGTGGCCCTGAATGCACATGTCGTCCAGATGTGCCCCCCCCCCCCAGGCATAGTCTGATGCATCTGTGGTTAGGGTCTGGGTGGCATGAGGTTGTGTAAAGGGAAGTCCCTTGTTGTGGTTGCATGCTGCAGCCCACCAAAGAAACTTTGTCCTTAGACAAGGAATGATAGGTATGATGGTTTCCAGGTCTTGAGAATGCTGGCACCAAAGACTTTTTAAGTACCACTGAAGTTTCCTCATATGTAGTCTGGCATATGGAATTAGTAGATTGCAAGAGACCATGAACCCTACAGCCTGCAGGATTTTCCTTCCGGATAGCTGGGTTCTGGTGGCCATTTGAGTGAAGTAGGCTGTTAGATAGGCTTGTTTTTCTGGAGTAAGGAATGCCATCTGGGATGCTGTGTTCAAGCTTGTTCCCAGGAATACAGTCTTTTGACTGGGGACTAGTTTTGATTTCTTTTCATTGATAGTGTACCCCAGGGAGGTTAGAAGGCCCTTTACAAAAGTCAGGTGCTGCAACAGCTTTTCCTGACTGTCTGCCTGAATCAGACAATCATCCAAATAAGGGTATATTTGAAATGTTCTCTGTCTGCAATAGGCATTGGCTGGAGCCAGGCATTTGTGAAGACTCTGGGAGCAGTAGATAAGCCAAAGGGAAGTGCAGAGAACTGATAATGCATAGATCTTGCCCTGAAACTTAGATATTTCCTGCAGGAGTCCCTGATAGGGATGTGCAGGTATGCTTCCTTTAGGTCTAGGGTGGCTAACCAGGCATCTTTGGACAGTACAGAGAGAAGCTTCTGAAGGGTGAGAATTTTGAATTTTGGTACCACCAGGAAGGTGTTTACAATGGAAAGATCTAAGATTGGGCACCATGTGCCCTCTTTTCTGGGTACCAGGAAAAGTTTGGAATAAAACCCTTGACCTATCTGTTCTGCAGGACCAAGCTGAATTGCCCTTATGGAGAGCAGGGATTGAACTTGGTTTTGTGCCTCTGCCCACTGGTTTGGAGGAATGTCTGGGAACCCTTTTGGGGTTGGCAGGGTGTGGAAATAAAATTTGTACCCCTGAGATACTTTGTTGAGGACCCATCGGTCTTTGGTGATGGTGGTCCATTTTTTTGCATGGTGGGCAGGTTTTCCTCCTAGGGGCATGAGCAATTGGGCAGAGGTGAGAAGTGGGGTTGAGAAGTCATTGTGAATTCTTTCCATAAGGGGGTGGCTTAGCACCCCCTTATTTAGAAGTGGAGATACTCCATTGCTTAGATCTCTGCATACCCTGAGACTGTAATCTGGGGGGTTTGTTCCCCCTGGGTCTAGTTTGAGCTGGCCTTGAAGGGGATGGAAAGGACCAATGTTTCGAGGGGCAATACCTACTGAATCTTGAAGGCTGAACTTGACTGTCTGCATAGACTTAGCCTTTTTTTCCATCTTTTTTAGAACCTCTTCTGCTTTGGTGCCAAACATATTGTCCTTGTTCAAAGGAGCGTCCAATAATTTTGATTTGACATGGTCCTTAAGCCAAGCATGCCTTCTAAATACAGAACCTGTGACTGCTGCCCTGCTGGATGCTTCTAGGGTGTCAAACTCACATTGCAAGGTATGCTTGCTGACTTGGCTTGCAGAATGCATAAGCTCCTGTAAATCTTTATTTTCTGCATGGCCAGGAAAGGTAGACAATTTTTGCTAAATAAACTCCATAGTATGCTGCTGGTATTTCGCCATGTGGAACTGGCAATTCAATGCCTTAATGGCAAGAGTTGCAGAGGTGTATTCTTTTTTACCCCATCTGTCTAAGGCTCGGGAATCCCTGTACGAAGGGGTGGGATTCTTAGCTGTAGTTGCATTTATGCCTTTAGGCCCTTGGGAGATGACCTCTGGGTCAGCAGTAGGATTGTTGAAAAGAAATTTGTGAGAGTCAGGGACTCTGTAGTACTTGTCTGGTTTCCTTGGAGCAGGGGTTAAAGTTTCGGGAGTTAAGACTGGATTCCATAAAGACATCATCCACAACATCCAGAACAGGAGGGATAGCTAAGGGTCTATGCTGTGGCAAATCTAGAAATTCCCTGAGTCTCTTTTTGGACTGAGGATAATCCTGGCATTCCCAGTGGAAATGCTCTCTCAAAGTATGTAGGGTTTCACCAAAAGAAAAATCCTCTGGAGATGAAGTAGAAGGAATGGATTTCTCTGCATCTAAATCCTCATAAGCAGATAAAGGCATGTTTTCATATTCAGAAACCTCAGAGTCATCGGACTCTTGGTCAGTTAAAGCTGCTGGGGACAGGTCTCTTTTTCTCTTAGCAGGGGAAGGCTGTCTTCAACTAATCAGCATGATCAGGTCTTCTGCCATTTTAAGCATTTGAGATTGTGGTAAGGAAGCATGTGCTTGAGTTTGTGCCGTCGTTTTTTTAGGCATAGCTCGTACTCTTGGCCTTAGAAACTCGGTAGTTTTAGACAGAACTGAAGATGCGAAAGAAGTCGTCGGTTTGTGTCGAGTATCGGTAATGTGAAGGACTTCCTCGGAAGCCGGTGCCTGCACAGTGGCTCCAGACCCATCCAAGGTAGAGACATCTGCAGGTTCCATAGTCAAAGAAGAGTCTCGTGGCATACCAGACTCTGAATGAGTCTCGGTAGCGGCCTACGAATCCATCGAAGCGGGCATCAGGGGCTGCAAAAGCACCTCACTACGTAACGGCGAACTGGTGACTAGCTTAACGGAAGCATCGTCGGCAGTTTTGGACCTGTGCTGTCTGTCTCTGTCTTTATCCTTATGTTTTTTTTCGGAAGATCGGTAGATGGATGGCTTACCGAAGCCATTTTGGAATATGGAGATCGAGAGCAAAAGTATTTAGCTACAATAAGGGCCCAACAATGAATAGTTCAGGCGTTAAACAAAGCACAAAACTAACAAAGAGGTACGTCGTGGTCTGGGCCTAAACAAGTGACGCGGTAAGAATGGAAATCTCGGTGTGCTATTTGCTTTCCACAGGCGAGACAATTGTTAACTTTTTCTGACATCGGTTAGAGCAAGAAAAAAGGATCCACAATGGGGTACTTAGCTTTAGAAGACTTCAGAATGATTCAATTCAGAAACGAAAAATCAGGTAGCGGCCGACCAGCACTCATGCAAACTGCTTCTGCTTCGAGGTCCTCGGTAAAAAAGACTGTTGTAATGGTGTCAGCTGCCTGTTTTTATACCCCTGACAATTTGACATCAGTCCAGAAGTGACAGCAACCGACGCAGAAATACTACGTCGCTGGTATTCAGGCCATCTGAGGGTTACCTGCAGGCAGACAACCCAAGTGTGATGACTGCAACAGTGAAACACGAAGAACATCTGGTATGGTACGGCATGCAGAAAACACTCCTTACCAGCAATATGATGCTGTACCAGGCACTACAGTCTCTTTACTCCCACCAAGCATGGATCAGAATTAGTCGAGGAGAGTGAAGGAAAGCCCAGTACACCTGGTAGACAAGCAGAGGCCTTTGTGGTAGGTGAAGGTCAACTGCAAGGAGAGGAAAAAAAACTAAAAACAAATAGCTGTCAAATAGTCATTAATCATGATACATAAACAGATCAGCAAGTAATGTATATGAGCTATTTTTTTAAAAAAAAAAACAACCTGCAAATCCCAAGAGTGCAAGACAGAAGATCTGGATACCCCTGCAATGGAAATACAGCTAGCCTGTTTTTTTATGGGGGCTTCGCCTCCACACTTGTCATTCAGGAGAGACACAAACAGACCCACAAACTTGTCATGCAAGAGAGAGAAACTTCTGTATCCCCTCTTAATCATATTCCACTCAAAAATCAATTAAACTGAAAAAGTGGAATCTGTTAACTTCGCAATACTGGACGTTTGTACAATCTGCTGCACTAATTTGGTATTCATGCAACTGGTCTACCTAACATATGACAGCTACTATTAAATCATGAAAAGCCACAGAGAGACCATTTATTAAAAATAAGAGAAAATGAGGTGGAACAAAAGCACACCTAATTTGCTTCTCTGATGCTTTTTTCCTTTTCTGTCTTTGGTATTCCACTTAAATATGGAACATATCCAAAGCACATACTTAACCACTGCAGTTTTATAGTCACTCCTCTTATACCAGTAATGCATAAAACATTTCATTTTATCATCTGAGTAAGATTACCAAGTTGCAGAGAACCACAACATTCTGCAGTATGTACAGTAGTAACAAAAATATCTTGCATTCTGATATTCTGAAAAGGAATAGCATAATGGGATATAAATATCAATTTCAAAACCAGACTTAAACAATGAGTTCCTGTTAATATTCAAAGGGACAAGGTGGCAATCCTCAGACCAGAATGACTAAACATACAATATAGCGATTACACAAAGTTCAAAGTTGTGTGGTACTACAGGGTATTACCCCTTCTCCAAGGTACCACAATCTCAGGTTTCGTATACATAAAAAAAGGTTTATGGGGTGCACAGTCCCCCATATCACGAGTGAAGCCATGTTACAGAAACATTAACAGCTTTACATTAAGTTTTGCGATTTGTCAGTTTTACATTACCCAGCAAAGCTGAGAGCCTCAAAATGTAAGGGCAAAGTACATCTAATAGGAAGTCATACAGAACTCATTACATAGCACTGTTCGATGACTGCTACTTAATATTCTAAAATGTAAATGCTGACTGGATGCACCGGTCAACACTGTCATGATAAATTCAACATTATTCTCATGAAATCGGTAACTACACTGAAATATCGATCAATGCAGCTACAAAACATGAAAAATTATAACGTCATTTCCTCATCGCCGCTAGTTGACAATAGTCAAACAAGAAATTGTCATTTAGAAAATGTAGTGTTTCATCCCACTCTACAAAAATGAAATAATTATTACCAAGTCATTAACCATTTGATTCTCGAAATCAAAACATGTCTAGCCTGTAAAGTAATTATTTCATAAAAAAGATACAGTGGAAATGGCAACTACACTAAACCGAAGTACTGTGAAAGTGACCTCATATGCACAAGTGTCACATGCATAGTAGACTGCTAATGTATCGTTACAGCACACAGGGATGAAGCCCTGACTATGTCATAGATAACTGGAATACTGCTAGTGTTCCAATCATTGGAGAAGCCTTTTAGGAAAGGACAGGAATAATGAACTGTACCCTGCCTGCTTCTCACTGGGGGTGGGCTGGGGCATGTGTCACAGCATGCATACTCCTTTTATTATCCCCGTTAGGGACCAAAGATGCATGCAGGCTTATGTTTTCAAGGGGGGATAGGGATACATAGGTAGCATCACCTCAAATAAGTGAGTGACAAGCCCTTACACCACCCCACTGTACATTTACTCCTGAGACCTTATGGACATGCAGTAGGAAATGGTAAAGCTACTATAATAAAATCTACTGATGACTATCTAGATGATGGCTGCATAGCAATCAACTCTAATCTGATTGGGGAATAATTTGCAGAGTCATAGCAATTGTCCGGATGATCATCAGGCATTGGGGGGGGGGTGCTTATCCATCTCTGAAGACTGACTTTATTTAGGTAAACAAAAAATGAAGTCTGCATCATACAATAACCTTATTTATAAAATATAAGAAATTATTTATCTAAACAATTCTATTTCATAATAGTAATACATCATGACATCCCTGTAGTTAGTTCTTACTTTGCACACAGTAGGAATGGAACTATACTTTAGCCATTTGGACTGCACCATCATGGTTTGGTAAACCTTGCTAAATTATATCTTAGGTCATAAAATTCAACCAAATGGCAGCTGAATGTAACAGTGCTTACATTTTAAATTACTCATAGAAAAAAAAATCTAGTTCTGCAAACAAGAAGAACCTTAACAACAGAAGGTATTTAAAAAGGAAATAGTCTATGGAAAATGCCAGTTGAATACTCATGTTATCATTTTAGAATTATACAAAAGTAGTATTACAAAGACCAAAAGAAACACACAACACTTCAATCAGAACACTGGCACTGCATCTGAGTAGCTCGGTGAAAATAATATACCACACACCAATACAGGTAATACAGCACCGTAACACAATACTACACTTCCTGAAGAAAGTATAGCAATCTTGTGATGAAATGTATACATAATCTACACACAAAGCAAAAAGAAAATGGTGCTCGAGTGTTTAGCATCTCCTCTGTTCCATCAGACAATGATACTGCATGCTGGTAATGTCAACGTTCAACAACTTAACAACTACATAGCACCCTTCTGTAATGCTAAACTGCACTTACAGTATAGGGAGATTGTTTTAACAGCAACCCCTTTACAGATCCATATTTCTTGATTTTATTTAGCTAGCTTCCAATTTTTTTTCTTTTGCCAGCACTATTTTGTGAAGACGGTCCGCTAGTGACAACACTCAAGTTTTTCTTCACGTGACTGTGGCACTATCTCGTGCTCAGTCAGCCACTGTCAGTGAGAAATAATAGTACACAGGGTACTACACAGAATAATGCTACAATTATTTCGGCTACATCACAGAACAGATGTGGTCTTGTTTGCAACTTTTAACACAATGACTAGTCACAACTTCTTCTTAACATTATACTGACGTGTGGTACTTTTTATAACTTCTTATGTTTACGGCAGTCAAAACATTGTGCATACTATAGTATGTTTAATTGCAAACATATAGAATAATTTCTTGTCTACAAGCTTTTTTTATAATGGGTTTTAAAGCTCGGTCAGCACTCTGATAATCTACAACCTCAGATTCCCTCTGAGCCACAAGTCCAGCTTGCCTCTTACACCAGGGTTACCACTGAAAAGGGGGGTAAACTCATATGCAGACACCTCACATTCATTATGCCAGACAGGATGTTGGTGGCAATGTCAGTGCAATATTATATTTCGCAATCTGAGTGAACAGATATTTTATCAGTGCTTTAACTTAAGAAAGAACTTGGAAGTCTTGAAGGTAGTCTAATTTTTACACTTACTACTTAATTTAATAAAATCTTTACTGTTCTGTGTTTTATGTATCTGTAGTTCTATGTATCAGTTATTTATTTTTATACTTTATAGTAGTTTTTTAAAGTTATTAGCAGAATATTAATTTATTTTTCATTACAGATCCTCTCTCTGCTCTGCCCACTTGCAGCCTGTTAAGATATCTTTACTTGTTCTAGCTCTACTGACTTTGAACTGACCACGGCCTATCCTTACAACTAAACAGGATATCTGGATAAGTATACCTCTGCCTTCTTTTCTTCTGGTATATGCCAGATGTCTGACATCCTCTTGCCTGCTTCATCTGTCACTTCTTCTCATCTTTGGTCAGTTTTCTGTATATTACACTGTATTGTTTAAGGTTGCTCTCGAGTTTTGCACTGCTTAAATGTTTTATTATACAATGACCCCTCATTAATATTCAAAAATGTGCACTCTGATTGGTCAGCGTGCATGTTGTAAATCCGAGTTATAGTAAGGGAAAAAGGTCCGGTCGCACAGACTTTTTCCATTACTATAACTCTTAGAGCAACACTGTCTCGCTATGTTAAATGAGTTTAACATAGCGAAACAGCTTTAAAAAAAGCAACGGAGATTCTCCGTTGCTTTTCTTAAAGCTGTCTCGCTATGCTAAACCTATTTAACATAGCATAACAGTTTGTAAAAAGCAACGGAGATCTTGCTTTCTCCGTTGCTTTTTTCAAAACTGCCTCGCTATGTTAAATGGGTTTAACATAGCGAGACAGCTTTAAAATAAGCAACGAAGATTCTACATTGCTTTTTTTAAAGCTGTCTCGCTATGTTAAACCCATTTAACATAGCAAAACAGTTTGTAAAAAGCAACAGAGATCTTGCTTTCTCCGTTGCTTTTGCCCACAGCTCTGATGTACTGCGTAGGCATATGCATGCACAGTACATCAGAACTGCCGCAGAATACCAGACAGCTGCGGAAGGGCAGCAAGGAGGCATTATATAATGCCATTATTTAAGAAAAGTTAATTTTTTTTTCTTAAATAATGACATTGTATAATAGCAATAACCCACTTCTGGGTGTGGGTAATGCTGGATTTACCCACGGTTGGCTTTGTTTGGCCACTCGGGCTTCGCCCTCGTGACCAAACCACACCAACCGTGGGTAAATCCAGCGTTACCCACACCCAGGCGTGGGTTATTGCTATAATGTTTTCTTTGTAGCTTTGCAGATTCTGATCACAGAACTGCAGTCTGTTTTTTTTTTTTTTTTTAATAAAGCAAATATTTAATACTGTATTATTCCATATGCAAACGAATGCCGGTCACCAATACAGATTATCTGGGCTTGCATGCTTGATAAGCTGAGGCTTAAAACTGTCAGCCAGGCTAAATTAATTTTCAGTATGCTGCATTTCTTACAAGAATAATTTTCATGTATGAAATAAAAAATAATGCATTTCAAGTATGAAGTAGTCAGCTAACGTATTTGATAAGAAATAAGCCAGTAATACAGCTTGATCTTAAATATTTTAGTGACACAAATCCACTTACTGTTGTTCTGTCCAAAGCCTGCTATACCAATATCTAATTTTCAGTAACGTACCAGCCCTACATTATGTAAAGTGTGCGGTAATGTTTCCTGACTATTAAACTTTCTAATGATGGTTTGCACAAGACAGGATTTAGGGCAAGAATGTGAGGTCCACTCATCACTGATCTTTTTGCAGGTCCCATTTTAACTCTCCTATTTAAATTTAGCCATGACTAGGTGCAGCATAGAATACCTCTCCTGCTACCAGGCATAGACCAGTGTGATAATACATCACCACAAAAGACCTTTCATTATACCTTGAAATGTCAATAATAAATGGTGTCATTCATTCATCCACTGCAGCACATAACAGAAATCTCTGACCTGTAAACTTCATGCAACTGTGGGTTATGCTGAGATTGACTCATAACTTCTGTGGACTCAAGCCCACCTACACCTGCAGAGTAAATCACATCTCCATGAATAAACAGCAGTATAGCCCACACAGACAGCTGGGGAGGGGTCTTATTACTGGCTCAAGGGCTTTATGTTTTTAACCTCTTGACAATGCACTGGTTGTTTTCATTACATCATTCTTACACTGTCATTTAGTTTTCTGAAACTTAAAGTGACTAGCATCCTGATACTAATCAACATAAAGCACTTTCCAAAAGTCTCAAAACTATTAGCATCACTGCCTATGGAATATGGAGTTTTACAAAGGCAGTCTCCAGAAAACAGTTCAATGCATTGGTAGACAAGTTGTCTATTTGCATTAAATAAAAATATATGAACTAGCCAGCAGTGTAGAAATGTGCTGTTACCCATCACTTCCAGTGTACCATGGTGCAATAGCTACTGACTCCTTCTATAGCTATTAGCAACTCTGCTTTGAACAAATAATATAGGTTTTCACAAATAATTCTAACGGCTGTTAACACACCCCTCAATAAAGACTCCAATGCACTTTCAATAAAGACTCCAATGCACTTTTAGTAAGTTTAACTATGTTTACTTAAGCACATACCTTGTACTTGTAAACATTTCATGCTGCCCCTTACTCTACAGACATGTTATCACTCCAACCTACACTACATAAAGTGGATCCGGCTACATCAGATTTGTCATTCAAATGCATTACTTTACACCCCCTACTTTTGTAAACAAATGTAATTTCATTCATATTTCCTATACATGCATTACTGCCACAGGATCACATGCACATTTAAAATTTTCTAAATATATCAAAGGCAGGTTTAACCAGACAATCATATCTACTAACTCCTTAACTGTCTTCATTCACCTCTGCCTGGGTCTTTCTGGAATCTTCAAACACAATCTTGGAACTTTCTGGAACTTCAGGACTTTCAAGAAAGGATTATGCATTCTCTGGCAAAAAAAAAAAAAAAAAAATAGAACACCACCTTCATGCATACCTTTCAAACTCTTAGTGTAAGAAATCTGGACAAAGCCACAGCTTTTCCGCTAATGATTGGCAGTAGATTTTGACGAACGCTGAGGTGCCAGCTCAATGTTCAACCTTCAACGAAGGCACTCCCATTTACGCATGTCTTTCGAACGCCCACCCAACTGCGGGGAGGACATGCAGACTCCACACACAAGGCACTTCCCACACTCCAGCCGAGAATCGAACGGGAGAACCTCTTGCTGTGAGGCAACAACGCTACCACTGCACCACCATGGATCACAAAGTATGGAGGTAATAAGGCTTAAAATCAGTGACAGATTTCAACTACTGCTCTTACAAACTTGGGAAGTTGATAAAATAGCAGATTTTGTTTCTGCATTAATTTTCTAAAGGATATGTAGTCTGAAACTCAAATATCAGTCATTAGCTAGAGACTTCGATCATCAGTGATATTTTGGAAAACCACAAATTTTATGAGGAACAGACTAAAAATATCAGTCAAAAATCATAACATTCTGCGAATATCTGGACAGTTGAGAGGTATGCCTCCATGGCCTAGAGGGATGCAAATCTGTCTGTGACCCAGATGACTCAGGTGTGATTAGCGAACCTGATCCCTGAGAGGTCAGCATGGGATAGGACAAAATGGCCTTTTTTCTGGCAGCTCATCTGTACTGGGGGGGGGGGGTTACAACAAAGGACTAGTGGAGACCAAGGATATTAGTCCTGATGTATGTACACATTGGGAAATGGGTGGGCCAGTGGCAAGGCATAATAAAAAATCCTTTCACAGCTAACAGGATAATGCCATGATTGTATGTCCTGATTTCATATCTGCATACTTCCCCAGACAGCTTTCACTAAGGTTTATTTACTTGTGCAGCTCCACTCCAAAGGGGTCAAGTTGGACAAATGTTAGGAAACGTGGAATGAAAGATCAAAGAGGGGATCCAGGACACAGCTAATGGCTGCAAACTACAAATAGAGCAAACAAAATTGCAAAACTGCAGTTATCTTCTACAGGATGATAATTAGACATTTTGACAAAATGTCTGTATATAGCTACCCATCTCAAGTATGCATCTGGTAAGACCTCTTCATTTCTACCACTTAGATTACAGTTTCTGGCTTCCATTGCCCAAATTTTAACTAAAAATGAGAATGGTTCTGCCATGACAGAATGGCAATGGTTCTGCCCTGCAGCAAAAAAATAAAATAAAAAAATCTGCCTCGTTTGTCTCTGCTTGGATTTTTCATTCACAAATTCAGAACTTACAGCTTCTGGTATCACCTGGTGGCCTGCATTTTGCAAGAGGGAACATTCCACTAAACAATTACTATGCTCATGACTTGACAAAAGACACATTCCTTTACTCAGGAAAAGATAGTCACGGTCTTTTGCTCACCCTCCCTTCTCTCTCATGTTGAATGTCTGGGTATACCTTAGCAATTTGAACTCTTTTTTAATCAGTTGTTATGTACATATACTGCACTAGGTAAATTCTTAATACTTGGACTGGTACTGCAAATCATTGACATTACTTTTTTGGCTTGTTGTCAACCTCATTTAATAACATGCGTCAACACAATATTTTTTTATTTTGCTTTTTGTTGACAGGTTTAATCATGCTAGGTATAGCCTATTTTCAGGGAATTCTTGTAGTAGTCAATCCTTCTTCTCAGGGTTAACTTAGTCAGGACAGTATGAACATAATCCTGTTAATTCTGATATATTGTAGGATATTTTTATATCCATCTGACCTACCAGTAATTCAGGCCATTGGGATTTGGTGTAATATCTCATCTGAAAGACAGCACTACAGGACTGCACTACAATGTTAGTATTATAGAATGAATGCAAACACCCAGTGTAGGACTAAACCCCTAGCCTTCTGATCTTTCTGGCACCAAAGTTGAGTTTGCTGCCTGTTCAGTTACTGACACTACTGTCATCCTACAAGGTATCTGCTTAGATCCAACAGCCTTGTCACTGTTGATACTTTTTTACCCATCATCACCTATCCTAACCTTGCCTGTTAGACGCTTTTCCACGACCACTAAAACATTCACCAAATCTATATCAGTGACCTTTGCTAATGGAATTCTTGTTGGTGGACAGGAAACAAGACTAATTTCTTGATCGATATTTATGAGGCATTCACCAGGAAATGCTATCATCTTAAGACACATCAGAAAATTCTTCCAGTATACTGCTCTGTGCACCTCTTTTTGCCTTACCTGGCAAGACTTAATCTTTACACCAAGGTCAGCTTGTGCATTTGGGAAGGATATTTTTCTGTCCTTGTGCTGGAAATACATGTTGCAACAGCCCTCATATCCACGTCAAGTGCCCTCTACATTTGTTATGTTTGGAAAGAAAGTATGAAAACACGTAAATGCAATAATAAGCTGTTTCTTAGTGTCCAGTGTAAACTGGATGCAACAAACCAGAGAACTTTTTGTTAACACTTCAAGAGCAGTGGCCAACAGCAGTAATTCGCCCTCTTTGGATACTTTTGATCATTTAGCAATTGATTTCATTATTTCAGGAGGCAAGAGAAACTGCAAAGCTTTAAATATACTAAGTTAAATCCTTCTCTGGTACACATAGATATTGGCAGTGTACACTAGTATAAAGTGACTACTGAGAATTCAGATAAGGTCTGAATTACTTTAGAGTCATTAACTGAGTGACTAAGGTACAGATAACTAGTGAGCAAATGTTTACTGCATGGCGGAATAAGATATACAGATGTACAACAGCTAGGTCACCTGAACGTCTACCTTAGATACATCTAACTTACATCAGGTTAACAGCAGAATATTTTTTTTTTTTTTGCATAGACAAATTGGTGTTAGAAAGTGTTCTGACAAAATTCACCAAATGCATTTATTCCTGTTTGCAATCCATCCATGCATCCTCAACCCCTTTTTCCCATTTCACACATGGGGTCAGGGTGTCACTTCAACAGTGACAATCATCTCGAGCCAAGGTTTACACTGCCGGGTGCTAGCCCTGCCACAGTAGTTCATCCGTACCACTCACTCACACCCACAGCCAATTTAGAGTGTCCAGTCCACCTACTGCATGTCTTTGGAATGTGGGAGGAAACTGGAGCACCCGGAGAAAACCCACACAACCGCAAGGAGGCCATGCAGACTCCGCACAAAAGGCATCTCAGCTGAGAACCGAACCGGAGAACCTCTTGCTGTGAGGTGACAATGCTAACCGCTGCACCATTGCGTCCGTCCTCCTGTTTGCAATAACATCACCTACCTAGAACATATGCAACTGATTAGTCTCTATTCGACAACCTACAAATATTTAAGTAGAAGATTGTCACTGCCTTGCTCTCTAAGCAATTTGTGATGAAGCATGTAGGGTGTTACTGACTTTAGAGCTTAACACTAGTACTCTACATTTGAGAAATGATTTGTTGTTAGTAACTTCCTCGATGTTGGTTACAACTTGGAATAAACTCCCAACAGACATTAGGCATTCCAAGACCACTTCTGCCTTTAAAAATTATGCAACAACTAGGCAGCCCCCCCCCCCCTCCACCGACTTACACAACTTGAATTTTGGAGTTTGTGTCTTAAAGGCTTTTGGACGCACCACAGGATGCAGTAAAGTTTGAAGCTAAAAAAATAATGTGCACTGTTTCAAAAAACTGAACCTGGTGACTTACTTTAGTACAATTTGTGCTACTGAATTAACACAAGGCTCCATCTCATGTTTTACATCTATATGCTGTACAGAGAGGTAGATTACAACAGGAGCGATTGCAGCAGCAAAAGCCCCCTGTCCACAGCTCCAAGGGGATCCGTGCATTTATTTATTTAAAGTAAAGCAGTGCAGCACAAACATTTTTAACTTTGAAAATAAACAAACAACGAAATAATTAAATGGTTGTGGTGCCCCTATTCAAAGCAGGTGCAACTGCAGCACTCTATAGGAGACGTGCTATACTCCTGACCTGTCAGTCTGTGGGCTTTGTTCCTTCCAACCTACAAGGAATGGCAAGGAGAAGAAAACTCAGGAATGCCAAATAGATGGTACAGCGGGTGGTCAACAGATGGTACAGCGGGTGGTCAACAAATGGTACAGCGGGTGGTCAACAGATGGTACAGCGGGTGGTCAACAGATGGTACAGTGGGTGGTCATGACTCATGGTGCAAAAGAGCAGCAGTAGATGGAGGTAGGGTGAGAGAAGGGTTTTTTTAAATCTTGGCAGGAAATCAGATATGGACAGTGGACATCTTCAGATTTGAAGGGCTGATGAGTACTTTGCAGTGGCTAGCCAGCAACCGCAGTGGATCAGTGTTAACATTCTCCTAAAAGGCTTGTGATAATACCAGTAGGCAATGCTGAACCTGTGTAACAGATGGTAGCCCCTCCTGGTGTAACCTTTTTTTGTAAATATCTCAATGTGTGTGTGTGGCTCTGTGGCTGTGAGTGTGTTATATTTATATATATACATATATATACATATATATATATATATATATATATATATATATATATAAATATATATATATATATATATATATATATATATATATATATACACACACACACACACACACACACACACACACACACACACACACACATCATGAGTACATTGTTCTTCAGCCTGTGTGTGTTAAAATGCAACTTGCTGATATATCAAAACTTTTTAGCCATTATCACTGAAACCCCGCAGAAAGATTCAAGCTAATTATTATATATATATATATATATATATATATATATATATATATATATATATATGGCTGTGTGTGTGTGTGTGTGTGTGTGTGTGTGTGTGTGCTTGCACATACATGTAAAAGGGATACAGTATTAGTAATATGCACTGCATTGTTCAGCTAACAATACTTTAATATCTCTGAATTGCTGTATGCTGGTAAGGTCATATATGATACTTGTAGCATAACATTTGGCATTGTGAATTGAAGTATCTAGAAACTGAAGACAGACAGCATTGTGTACAATCTTATGAGATTCCAGTAGAGTGGTTTGCAATATCATACAGGCTATCGTGAATATCTGAAAGACTGTTCTAGAATATTACCCAAATAACCTTAGACAGATTATTAAACAGGGTACTGGTTAGCAAAAAATAAAGTTTTCTGATGTGCCTGTCCAATGCCCTGGCAAGAATTAGAGCATGGAGCCACTACTGTCAGCAACACGAGCTGCACAGCACAGGTGCACTGTGAAAGCTCTGCCTCACAATGAAACATTCATGGCAAGACTGAGGATGAATATACCCCACAACACCTTGTTTTTGCCTTGCAGTACACCACATCATCACAGTAAGATGCATAGTGCATCTGCTCCTGTGAAAAGTAACTTACTGAACATTTGTTTTAAACTAGTGTGAAGGAAGGGAAGGCTCAGTGAGAAATGAGGGTAAGAACAAGTACTTTCATTCTGAGAATCCCAACATCAAGTACTTCTCAGGATAATTTGTATTTATTTACTTTAACAGGCTCTGCATGTCACAACTAAAACTATGCAATACTCTTTTTTAACTACAACAGAGATGTCCAAGTCATCAATTACTATCACTAAAAACATACAGAAATATTACGTATTAAGAGATGTTATCTACAATTTGCCGGACTGGTGTGTAGCCCTATATAGTTCAGGAACCTAACCTTTAGTAACTAGAAAGCATGTTGGACAGTACATAGTCCAAGTACACAGTATGTATGTAAATGGCAACAGCCACGATTGACTGTAAGTTTATTTTATTTATTTTACATTTGTTGACCGGGCTAATCCAACTGGATACGTGTCCATTTTCAGTAGAGGCCTGGGGAGAAAAGCCCCAACTTTAAACTAATGTAACAGGAATAAAAAACAAAAAAAGAGACATAAAACTAAAACGTTAAATACAATATTGCTGTAGGCTAACATAGTAAAAACTAGTATCAAAAAGAAACGTGTGCAGGTTTTAGCAATACAGTAGTTCTAGAAGCATATATCTGTGGTTTAGAGGTTGACGTTTGACTTGTAGAAGAGTAGGGAAGAAACGAAAGATTCAAGCTAATTATTACATCGTGAGAAAGACCCAAATGCAGGAGTAAGGGCTGTTACTGGACACTCACAATTTATGAGAATCCATGTGTAGGCTAACTACAAGAAAAACAAAATACAAAGACCTGATGTGCCTGGCAAGCTGATTATTAGGCATAAGAGTGATGAAAAATGATAGTAGCATTTACAGTCTGCAAATATGCTGAAACATTTTTACGCCATAAATGCATATTGGCATATCTCTCCTAGAGAACCACACACACCAAAATAGCACAACCACTCTCTCCTCCCTAACCACTGTGATACTGGTAATTATCCTATAACAGTAAGAAACAAACCCCTAGATTCAATTAGTGCCATTGTACGTAAAGTGTTGCTCTCTTGCATGCACAGCTAATAAGGCTAAACTCGTTTAGATTTGGCTCTATGCTAGTTCTTCGAATGCTTAAAATTTTGAACGTTACATGGTCGAGACCAAACGTTTGAAATTTCAAGTGTTTGAAGACTGACTTTCAATGATGCTGTATGGTGCAGATAGGGAGAATTTCCCTTTTCTGCACTTAAGTGCAGTCTCGGAGTTGCAATATTTAAGTATGGGGGTTGGGGGGCACAGGGGGCTTGCCCCCCTGCTCACACTTAAGGTGTGTTTTTTTTTTTTTCTTTTTTCTTTATTTGATATTCGAACATCCAAATGTCGAACATTTGGTCTCGACCATGTAACGTTCGACATTTTGGATGTTCGAATATTTAACATAGACCCTTTAGATTCACATCTGGCTATGTCGGTGGTGCAGCATGTTCACGATGCTGCAAAGCATCACTGACAATTCACTAATGTCAGCAGTGGATACAGTGCTCTACATCTAAACAACACTGTGCACTCTAGGTGAAGTGCCTTTTTCTGAGTCCTGACTGGGTGTTTTAAGGAAAGTAACAATTTGCTGAGTTAACATCTCTGAATGCATTAGTTTCCTGAGGAGCCAAGCGAAGGTGGAAAGGAAAACTACTTATCTGTTCATGGTCAGGAACGTGAGCCAAAGTATTCAACAGCACATGCAACTGAGGTCTATACAAAGTCATACTTAGGACCACAGGAAGAACTACAGCTAGTTTACAACATTAACAGATAAGATAAAACAAACCAGAGACTGTAAGATCTTCTGGTCTGTGGAAAGAAGTACATCCTGTTTGCAGTTATTTAGGTATGGGTCAGACTGCGCTCAAACACCACAATTCTGTGGTAACAGCTGTCCAAATGTGAGGAGACTAGATGTAAGGTGCAGTACTGAGTCTGTCTTTTGAGGTTAATAAAATGGGATAGTCACATCTGTCAATATAGGCACCCCTGTGTAAATTCCCACAAATCACTTACAGAACTCCAGTAACTGATTACACACTTTGCATATTGTTAACTTTGGTAGCCCTATTACTATACTAAGTAAGGGTTTAGATGTTTGCCATTACCATTATAATAATGTATTAAGCACTTAGCTAGGCTCAGAAACAGGACTACAGTTAGGAGGTTGCTACCTATTGCTTAATACTAATGTATTCCCATAAAAACACTTTTCTGTGCCATGCAAAGCTTAAGGAAAATCCATATACTGCAACTCCCGTTAAGAACAGTATTGCAATCAGTTTTCATTATCACTTCTAATGCACTGATATTGCAACAAATCAGGCAGAGTGGAGAGGCATGCTGTCTGCATCTTTTGAGTGATCTGTGCAGTCTGCTGCTGTAGGGGTCCATACATACTAGGTAATCATACGGGGTGTTCTGTATGCAGCATATCACTATGGCAATTATGAGAATCAAGCTAATGGACACCTCATCCAGATCTTGTTGGCAGGAAGGTAAATCAGTGGTGGACAATATTTAGAATCATCCCCCCCCCCCCATTAGCTGATGAAATGCTGAAATAGTCTTAAGAGACGCACGTGGTCACTCATAAAAACAATAACAGAGATAAAGTAATACACTATTAGAAATAATAAAAAAATAGTACAGGTACTTGTGCATTCATCTGTTCCATACATGTGGAAATTTTACATCCCATCATGAAGGATGATCATTTAGATGCCATAGAGCTGGAATTTTGGCCCAAACAACTGAGACACATACAGTATGTATTCTATCCTGACTGGTCTTCAGTGCCCTTACTAATGATCATAAGGCATTCCTTTTCATTTTGAGACATTCCTTTGTTATAAAATAGTAAGAAACGATGCCTGTAAAAATTTTAAACAGGCTTTACTTAAGGCTAGTGTAAGAGGTAAATCATAAAACCAACTTGTTTTCAGTGAATGCACGTTTGTTAGTGTTGTTCCTCCTTGAGTATGTACTGGTTTATTCTCTGACAGCATCACAATCTGTTGTAGTGATATTACACATTCATAAATAAAAATTTATGAATTATCGGCCATATTTAAGATACTTACATATTTACTTATTCTTCATCTATGCAAATGAAATCTTGGAAAAAATAATTTTTTGCCTTTTAGCATAAAATGCATATTCTCTGGCTTACAACTGTAATTGTTTATGTTAACATCATGCAAAATAAAAAGAGAAAACAAAAAAATAATTGCTGTTAACCATATACATCATATACCAGCTTTAGTAAACTTTTATTATGAATTCCTCCTGAAAGTAAAAAGCACTTGCAATCTGATGTGGACCACAAACTCACTAAGGATGGGTCATCTTGATGACTATTGCACCACTGCAGGTGCGTAGCTCTGGTTATAGCATACTAATCTCAAATGAAGCTGTATCTTCCTTGCTTCACATTTACATTTATCAGAAGCAAACAAACCTTCTTAAACTAAATTATACTCTTCAAAACTGCACTCTGGGCAGTGTTGGGGTCCTCCTAATGACTCTGATTCGTGCAAAGAATAAACATGACCATTACTGCATTTGAACCAGCAGTTCTGACGCAGGATTGAAGTATCAAGAATTTGGATTTCTGAATCCTCTAGAACAGCATGATCTGCAGAAAGTGGCATCTCCTTTCTAATATGTTTAAGTGTTTTACTGAGGGATTCTACTTCCTTATCATTAACAAATTCTTTTTTCTGTAATACCATAAGCACATTATCAACTTCGTCTTTGGCTTTCTCCAGACTGAACAGTGTACGGCGGAGAAAATATCCAGAAGGACGCAGAAGCAGATTCTTCTTTAGTTTTGTAGCTTCCAGTAATACAGCAAGTCTGAGAATCCGGTTGTTGATACTGGAAAATGTACCTCTTTGTTCAGCAATGATGGACTTTTTGAGGTGAAGGACTTCATCTGCAACTGATGGGTTGAAAGAGCCAGTCATGTGACCACACTTTTTCTTTATTTCTTCCAGCTTGGACAAGTAAAGAAGCTTCCTACTGGTCAGAAGGACAGTGCCTATATCAGTGTCTGACTTCTGCAATCCTGCCTGCATTTCCATGCTTTCCAAGCAGAAATACTGAAATAGTTTCTGATTTTCAGAAAGCCAGTCTTTCAGGCGACTACACCAGAGTGTCATTATCTTTTGTTTTACTAGCCCAATATCAGCCTCTGTTCTTTTAATGACGGAATTATATCGGGCATTGTTGCGAACAGGCTTTGTGCACAGAGGGCACTTTTTGAACTCAAGGAAGTCTTCTTTGTTTGGCTTCATCCACTCATTGAAACCAGTCACTTCAAACACGTGGTTGCAGTCTTCCAACTGTATAAATCTTGAGTTTGGGTCAGCTTCATTCCCAAAAAATATCTCCTTGACTTCGTCTGCATTACAGATTCGACATTTTGTGGGGCAGCGCTCACCACAAAGGCCAATGCAAGCATGGCCACAAGTCAGTAGTTTATCACAAGGGCTGCTGCAAGGTGCTCTGTCACAAGGCTCTGAGCACAGTCGTGTACATTTGCTGTGCTTGCAACTCAATTCACAAGGCTGTATACATGGAGAGCATAGTTCATTACAGAGTTTCTTGCATTTTCTGTGGGGACAACTTCTATCACATATGTTAGAACAGGGGATGCAGTCTTCAGAGCACTTCCCTGAACACCGATGGGAGCAAAACAAGTACCGTTCACACCTATCCTTGCATGGTATGTGAGACGTATTACATCTAGTGCAAGTACCAGAGCATGTGTGGCCACATTCCAATGTAAAATCACAAGGCCGGAAACAAACTACTTCCATGCCTTTGTCTTCAGCTTCTTTCTTTTCATGACACAGTGCCCACCTTTCATGACCACAGCTAAGATGAAAAGTAATTTTTGCAGGACATCTTACTGTGCATGTCCCACCACATGTGCGCACACACATGTGGCCACATACAAGAGTCTTATTGCAGGGAATCTGGCATGAAAATTTTTCGGGTGGGATAGAACAGGGAACATCTTGTGTATGACCACATCGGGGAATTACTTTCTGGACTGGCACCCGGCAGCTGCCACAGTCTTCATAACAACGTTTTGGGCACTTGTGTTTATCTTCACATAATATTTTTGGGCAGGGCTTTTCACATTTCAACTCTTTATGATCTGGATCATAAGGATGGCAAAACTTTGGGCATACATGACCACAAAGTAGCCGATACTCACAGCGCAGCATACAGCCTCCCTCAGGAACATTTTTAAAATCATCTGCCTTAGAAACTGTGCACATGTTTTCTGGATGGTTCTGACAACGAAGATTCAGCTCTCTTCCAATCTGATTGTTTCTGTGCAAAACTTGCATAATTCTATTCCACAGTGGAACTTTTGACAACATTTGCATATTCCCAATGCAAAATAAACCCTTCTTTGCCCTAGACAATGCAACGCAGATACGGTTTGCAATCTGGAGGAAGCCAACTCTTCCCTCTAAATTGCTTCTAACTAATGAAAGAATTATGATGTCATTTTCCTCCCCTTGGAATTTATCCACCACACACACTCTGACACCATCAAAGTCTGATCTGGGCATCATCTTTTTTAAGCAAAACAGCTGTCCTGTGTAAGTGGTAAGCACAGTAATCTGGGCTGGTGCATAGCCCTGACGGATGAAGTAATGACACAGGGCCTTTACAAACGATGCCTCATGCAGGTTACTGTGGCTCTTCCCTTCTTGGATGTGTTCTTCAAGCTGCTCATGCTCCACAAAGTACAGGTTTGTAGCAACTCCCTGTTGGGAAAGAAAACAGTGAATAATAATTATGTTCCAAAATGCAGCTCTAAAATCCAAGTCATACAGAATAATAAAGAATCTCCTGCAGCTGTGAAAAATATGCTGTTGCAGACAATGACTAGGTAAATGGTCACTCAATGTATAACAGAAGCTCAAATGGTTTATTTATTTTTTTTCAAAGAATCCATAAGATGCCGCAACTGCACGATTAATTTAGAGAAAGCTTCATTACAGTTAGCTGTCTTTGTCCAAATTAAAATTATTTTAAAATGCACAGTAAGGTACAAATTGTTTTCTACCTGGGACCATGGGCTGTGTGGCGCGATAATCATTATGTTTGAATATTACGCAGTTTTGCTGCAGGAGCATCATGCAGTGCTGGCTGCATAGTTGGATGTAGTCCAGCTTAAGCTACTCCTTAGCCTCATACTTCCCACCCATGTCCTCACAACTATCTTCTAGCAGTCAGAAGTAAAACACGAAGGCAGTTTTAATTCTACAAATCTGTATGGCCCGCTGAAGGTATCTCTGAGTACAAGCTGCAAACACTGCGATTAATGATGATTAACTGGAGCCTACACAGAGCAAAGGGGAGAAACATTTGGCTCAAATCGGTAAAGTTTGTCTGCCACCTTAACACCTTCTAATGGATGACTGAATACAAGGTTTGTAACAGCTAAACAGTCAGCTACACAATTACTTCTGCAGAGAAGGAAGCAGGTCATGGCAGGCATAACCTTACTGTAAACACAGAAATAAGGTACCATGATAGAATGCAATGTACCTAATGGGGTTCTGAAGTTTACTGTACTGTCTGATAGAATATAATCTTATAGATTGTTACATACATTCATAGATTTGTTACTAGACTAACAACTTGATGGACCTTTTACGTCTATGCCAGTCTTCCTGAAAGAATACTGACATCCTGTACCCAAATAGAACATTGAAGGCCAGGCATTTATAAGCTATCTCTGTCTGTAAGAGATGTGGGTAACAGGCCTAGTGTACATTTCTTATTCCCCATCCACTGGTCTACGTTACCCTTAAATTGAGTAACAGCCAAACTCAGCTTTACGTGGATGGGTAGCCTGTTCCACTGGAGGGGCAGTATCTGGGACACATATATATCTCTCCAGCATGTTCTTTTTAAGTCACAGACAATATTCAGGTCTCTAGACCTTGTATTTCTGATACTGTTTGACTTACTAATATGCAAGAGATGCATAAATGTGAAGTTTGTGGATTCCTTGCAAGACAGGCATAGATCACCCTCCAGCAATCTATGGGAGACTGAGATCTCAAGAACTTCTGAATCTATACTTACACCTGTTTTTATGTATACATGTGCCATGGTACGACATACACCTGACCATAAAATTCAAAATTAAGGGGGCAAGTCCACAAGTGAACCATCAGAACCAGCAGTGCTGCGGGTTTCCTTTTCAGAGACTGGCATAGCAACACTTGAATTTTTGGCTATGGGATAGAAAATTCATACATATGTATCATTTGGTTAAGAAAGCACAGTATTACAACCTTGTTTTTTTAGGGAATACAAACTGCCTACAGCAAGTGGTGATAAGATGTAAAATAACAACAACAAAATAGGATTTTAGGGTTATGGAGTGTGAGAAGAGTTTTAGGGTTAAGTAGCAGGAAGGGAGTTTGGTGTTAGGAGTGGGAATGGAGTTTAGGATTAGGGCATGATCACGAAAATTAGTTTTTTGGGGGGGTTTAAGTTTTAGGTTTAGGGAGCAATTGAGAACTTTAGGTTTAGGGATGGAGAGTGGAGTCTTAGGATTAGGGAGTTGGTAATCAGTTCAACTGTTGTTATGAGACAGCCAGAAAAAATGTTTTTTTGCTAAAAAATGAAGAATTACAAATGTGCAGAGATTATTGATCTGTCACATTTTGTGGGATGGCATAGTATGCTTACTTTTGCAAAGTATTTTTAACTACTGACGTCTTCATGGTGGCTCGGTTAATGAAGAATGAGTGACACATTTGTTTTAAAAGCATCACTCAAATACTCAATCTCTCCCATGTTGGTTCATGAGCATCATCATTAAAACTATTAAGTGACTGAAGAGGTAAAAACTTGCACAGAATGATTTATAAACACACAGATGCACGTGTTATTACTTACGATTAAAAAAATCAGATACATTTTTTTCAGTATTTGCATTTTTGATTTCCTTTAAATGAGAAGAGCATCTGTAAGTGTCACGTGGATGCCACCTCTGGTGGCACAGATGGATGAACTTCTGACTATGGCCGAGGTGACCTGAGCTCAACTAGTTTTAACAAAGATGGCAGAGAAGGACATGAGTCAGTGGTTCCTGCCAGCTTGCCCATCCTTGGGGGAGGAAGGTAGCTCTGGTTCTGTTTTGGTGACACCTGCACCCACAGATCACAGCCTGCTGAGCACACACTGTCACTGGGGAAGTCAGCATGCAGAATCACACTTCCCACTGCAAGGCAGCGTAGTGGAGCTCATAGGATCTGACACAGGGATGGGATTCTCCAGGGGGGAATATATGCTACCCTAACAGATGTGGAAGCTATCCCAATTTGTACCATCCATCTCTCAGCTTAGAGAAAATAAATTAGCTGATAAGGTACCCTGAGAGGAATGAATAGGTCACAGAACTCTTGCCTAATGTGAGATATCTGGTTCTTGCTCATAAATGAATGAATGAATGAATGAATGAATGAATGAATGAATGAATGAATGAATAGGCCAAATGAGTAAAGGCAGTGAAGCCATCAGCCAAGTCAGGAAGAGAGGGAAGACTGACAGGGGATCTGCTGTCTACAGTACATAAAAATGGAACATGTACATATTAGTTTCCACTTTTACAATGAGCACAGTCAAGGGGAATCATAAAAATATATTATGTGAAGTAGTCACAGGCTGCACGGTCACTGAAACAAAAATGCAAAATATGCAGTGCTGTGGAAAACTGTAAAAGCGACAGACCTTATACTGTTTTGAAAGCACAGCAGGGAGCATGGAAAATTCTTACAAGTTTTACAAGTTTCATTTGCTCAAGACAAAATACACAATAAACTTTGGTCATTACTGTAAGGCTTGTTATAAATTATAAGGGGAGATTAATTAAAATAACAGACTATAGACTAGAATTCTATTCAGCTTTGTGGCAAAGAGGAATGACATCCTAACTATGACGTGGACAACTCAGACTTAACCAAAGGAATGGCACTGGAGAAGCCAACTGAGGAGTCAGAGGAGTGAAGAAGCATTTTTCCCTGATTACCTGTCTCTGGAAGAAGAAGCCTGTATGCCCAAAAATATGGTAAAGGTATGAGTTATTTAGTTGGATAAAAAACTGTCATAACAGCAATACCCACATTTATGGGGACATGATAAAATGAAGTATTTAGGAATATGGATTAAAAAGGATTCTGTTATGGCAGCTAAGGATATGGGGGAAGAGACTAAACAAAACATAATACAAAAACTGATAAAATGGAAGTTCTGTTTTATGGATATGAATAGCAACATACATGCAGTGAAAATTTTTAGTCACTTTAGTTTTATACACAGGCATATTTTTATCAACCAGTGGAGAAGTTGTAGATAGCAATTAATAAAGACTCGAAGGATTTTATATGGGAAGAGGAAGAGGGCAAGAATCACATGGATACGTTGATCCTCCCAATAGAACAAGGTGCTATGGGATTACCTGATTTGAAGGGTTGCTTCAGAGCTACACAGTTAAGGCTCCTATCCATAGCATGAACAGAAAGCTATAATTCAAAGTGGAAAGGAATGATGATGAAATGGGGAAGCTCATGAAATAAGAAGACACTTAGATTTTGGATGCAGATCCTTAAGGAGAATAACAATAACCACACAGAATATTATATTCATAAAGTAGCAGAAAGTATTCTGAGAAATAAGCTGACATGTGGTTGGAGAAAGGAGATTCTGCCAGTACGGGTGACTGCAATTAGGGGTATGCAGAATAGGCAAGAGGGGGCTGAAATTTACTGGAAAAAGTGGCAAAGCAACCAAGACACTGGGAGCAAATAATTAGAGAGGCAAAGGTAAAAGAATGGGAAGAAGTCAATACTTTATTTGGACTGCAGGGTAGAGATTGCCTTGACTATCAAGGACTGCTATCAGAGTATAGGCAAACAGAAAGAAATAGGGGGATCTTAAGTGAAAGAGCAGCACCAGTAGAGATTTTAGTAGAATCTAGAACAGATGTAGCTGTTAAAAATGAATAAGTAATAGGGCATATAAAATACTGCAAGACAACTACTGGAATCAATTAGAGAAGGTTAGAAAGCATTGGAAAGAGAGGCTGGATAAGCAATTCACAAAGAAACATATGGAAATATATGTATGTCTCCCAAATATGCAACAAAATCAGGAAGATTTAGGATCATTGCTTGGAAGTGTTTACATAGGCATTTTTATACCCCAAGCAGCCTCCAAAGAATTTTTTCTCAGGCAGATTGCAAATGTTGAAGGTGTGATGGAGAAGAAAGAGGTAATTGGGAATTTATTTTTGGGAGTGTAATGAGTTGGCAGACTGTTTAAAAATTCCCTGCAGACTAATAAGAAATACTGGATGAGCAAACTGGTGTAACTAAGGAAATTATTTTTTTTTGAGCTGTGATACACAATCCAAATTGCCTACACATAGTATGGCATTGCTGAGATTAATTATGGTGGCTTTCAAAAAAGCAATTACTAGAAAATGGAAAACATGGTCTAAACTGACTGTCCTAGAAGTTATGAACATAGAAACATAGATAAAATAACTGGAAGTGTGATCTTTAGAAAAGTGTAGGAGCAAACTACATAGGACAAAATGGGAATTGTGGGAACAATACATGGAGAATAATGTTCTGGAGGAGGAATGAGGTTTAAGGGAAGGCAAGAACTGAATGAGCTTTATAATGTTTGACTGACAATGACTGGCTAGATTACAAGTATAATGTCTGCAACTGAAAATATGTCAATATGGTTTGTTTTGAGTTATAACAATGTATGGCTACCTATGTCATAAGGGATAACCTAATAAAGATGTTTTTTATTTAAAGAAAAGAGAGAAGCGGTCACAACAAACTTGCTTATGGGTTGTTCAGACTCATATGACACTGCTGCAAATGCAAAGACTGCTACACATAGATCGAAATATTCTCCCCACCCTGTCAGCACATTCTAAGCATGGAAGGGGAATGGCTAGGCTAACAAAAAATCACTAGTCAAGCCAGCAATATGACACACTCAGCTCTATCAATTCCTTCTCACTGTGGTAGTGATCCATACTTCTCCTGAATGTGTGGGCTATACTTACAGGGGGACTCTTTCTAGTCAAGTCATATCAGAGTATCATCACAGACCACTAAAAACTAACTTTGGGCGGCATGATGCCAGGGAATCTTCTTGGGCTAGGCTTATATAGGCTCCAGGGCCATTAGCCTAGTACACACCTATGAACCTATGAACTAGTAGAGCTTTAGGGGATGAAGTAGTTAAGTGAAGCTGAGGAAACATAATGTCAGCATACCAAGAATGTTTTACAGTTGAGGACAAAGACAATGGGATTATTGAAATATAAACAAACAGCAATACTCTTACAACCTTAAAGGTCAGCCTCCCTATACTTTGAATAGAAATGTAAACACACAATTGCATTATCTCTAGAATGAAAAAAAAACAGCAATGTAACATTTTCAGACTGCGCCACATGTATTGCTCTTGTCATAAAACCAGACTGGTTGGTAAGGATCTATGACAGCTATCTGCATAAAGAAAGATATTATCATATTTAGGACTAAGGGAAGGACATATGCTAAATATTCCATTACATACCACTTTTTTGGCTTTGTTCATCAGAATAAACTAGATGCCACCTCCCAAGCCCCTGCAGTCTAACAGTGTTCCCTCATCTTTGGAGTGGAATGTACCTTCCACTTCTGGCTGCATGTCACAGCATGGAAAAAGAATATTCCACAACCCATATCTTCCTTTTCCCCAAACCTGATCACAGCAGTTCAAAGGTACATGCACAAACTCATAGGTTCATAGGTTCATACTAGGCTATCTGCCCAAGGGCATTTATAAGCCTAGCCCATAGTTATTTGGCTTTCGCCACCCCTTTAGTTTGAATAAAACTATGCCTATTATTTTGCTGTGCCTCTGTCAAGCAGTGACACTGAAGTAATCCCTGGGGTATATCTACGATCCCCCATCCATTGGTCAAGATTCCTCTTGAACAAGGCCAGCGAGGTGCTCTGCCTCACATGTACCGGGATTTTGTTCCACAGCATAGGGAGTCTCTGGGTGATGAATCTGTCCCTCCAGCACGTTCTATTAATAACCGTGTCAAGGTTTAAGTCTCCCCCTTGTGGTTCTGAGGGATCTAGATTTTTGAGGTGAAGCATATTCATCAAATCAGGGTTTGACATGGCCTTATATGTCAGGCACAGGTCACCTCTGAGCAAGCGGTATGAGACTGAATAGAGCTGGAGTTCTTTCAGTCGGGCAGCATAAGACATATTTTTGAGACCCTTTATCCTTTTGGTGAGGAACTTTTGGGGCCTTTCCAGCTGCTGCAGGTGTCGGGTCAGATACATTCCGAATGGGGCATTGTACTCAATCATAGGTCTAATGAGTGATGAGTACAGGGGACGATGACCTCCCTTGATCTAGATGTGAATCCCTTCATGATCAGGTGGGCAATGTAGAAGGTTTTCCTAACTACTTTAGCAACATGAGTGTCAAGCGAAGGCTACTGTCAACCTGGGTCCCCAGATCCCTGATGACTTCTTCTGTGCTCAGTGGATTGCCACCTATATGGTAGCTAGGGGTAACCTTATTTTTCCCGAAGGGTATGACTATGCATTTCTTGGCATTTAACTTTAGGCCATGGCTCTGGCACCAGTTATCCGTTTCTGTGAGGCCCTTCTGAAGGATATCTGTGTCAGATGTGTTTTCGACTATGGCCAGTTTGCAGTCATCTGCAAACTTTGTCAGCCATAACCCTTCTGTGTTTGCTTGTACTTTAGAAAAGTAGATGCCGAACAAGAGTGGACCCAGGACTGAGCCCTGTGGGACACCACTTGTGACAGGCTTTGAGTCTGACATGGCTCCAGCAACTCTGACCCTGTGGGTTCTGTCACTTAGCCAGTTTGCAACCCATCTTGTGATGTATGGGTTTACATTCAAGCTGATGAGTTTTTCGATGATACCTGAGTGGGGTATTGTGTGAAGGCCTTTGCCAGGTCAAGGTAGGCTGTATGGACTGCCTTTCCCTCATCAATGGCCTTGGTGACTGTCTCGAAAAAGTCAACCAAGTTTAAAAGGCATGATCTGCCTTTGACAAAGCCAAACTGGGTTGGATCCAAAGTCTGCAAGTTCCCTATGTCTTTATTTATGAGTTCCATTATGATCCTCTCCATGGCTTTGCAGATAAGGCTTGTCAAGCTAATGGGACGGCAATTTCCAGGGTCGGTGGAGGCACCGCCCTTGTGAAGTGGGACCATAGTCGCCGTGCGCCACTCCTTGGGTACGTATCCTGAGGTGAGGCTAAGATTAAACAGCTGTCCTAACTGCGGGTTTAATTCCTCATTGAGTTCGTGGAGCACACAGCCGGGGACATCATCCGATCCCATGGATGCTGTGTTTTTTGCTTTGGAGAGAGCAGTTCTCACCTGGGCGTTGGAGATGTTTGGGGGGCTACAATCCTCTGGTATAGATATCTCTCCTTTTGGGGGCGGGGGGGTTGCACTGAACCTGTCAGCCAGTATGTTGGCAATGTGTGTAGGTTCAGTAATCTTCACATCATTTTGAACTAATTCTGAGCATATCTGGGAGTTTCCTCCTAGGTTTCTAACATAGCTAAAGAAGGCCTTATGATTGTCTTTTGAGTCCTTGGCGATTTTTCTCTCAAAATTTGCCTTGGATGATTTTATGAGAGCTCTAAGTTTTTTACTTATAATGATCAAAGGTGTCTTACCTTTCAAGGATTTTGCTCTATCTTGTAGTAGCTTCCTCCTTTTGTTGTAGAGCTTGTTTATGGCTGGGGTCCACCAGACTGGACGCTTGCCTTTGGTACAAAGAGTCTTAGTTTTGTTTGGGATTGCCTGATCCATGCAGTCCTGTAGGTGCTGGTAGAAGGCATTTGTAAGTGATTCAGCAGTTTGAGTAATGTTTACCACTGGCTCAGGGCCTTAAAGGAGACCACACTAGTTTTAGAAGTGTGAAGTCGGCTTTTGAGAAGTTTTTCACTGTGGTCTTTTTTATTTCAGGTGGGGGCGGGATGAGGACCTCCAGCGAGATTAGTTTATGATCTGATCTCACCAGTGAGGGGTATACTTCCGGTGTTGAACATTATGATCCCATGTTCGTGATGATGAGATCAAGTATGTTTTCTCCTCTTGTGGGGATGGTGACTAGTTGTTCCATGGCATTTGAGTTTATGAACTCCAGGAACCTTTGGGCTAGAGTGTTTGGGCTTGAGTAGTGTTCCCAGTCTATATTAGGGTAGTTGAAGTCACCTAGTATGATGGTGTTTGGAGATACATTTATCCCCTCCATTGTTTTCAAGAAGGCCATGTGAGGTTCCTGAGTTTGAGAGGGTGGCCTGTAACATGCTACAAATTGCAGAGCAGTCTTGCCTATGGTTAATTGCACCTGGATGGTCTCCGATGCATCGTGCATTGCCACCAACCTTGAGGTGTGGGTGTCCTTTATGAATATGGACACCCCCCCTCCTTTCTTGGTGTTGTCCGGATTTTGGGGCGGAACGCATGATATGAGGTGAAACCTGCTAGTGCTGGGGTGCTCTCAGGAGCCTTGAACCAGGTTTCTGTCACAGCACAGACATCAATGTTCTCCATACTGAGAAGGGCCTCGAGTGCGTGCATCTTGAGATTGAGACTTCTGGCATTGAGCAGCATTACCCTTAGTTTTTTTACTTTTTTGTGTTCTAGGGTGGTAGGTTTAGAATTTGAGCCTTGCCTAAAAAAGGCACTATGGGGGTGGCAAGAGCCTTTGCCAATATCTGGAAGCCTAGGGGTGACAGGTGCAAGCTGTCCCTTCGAGCAGCATGGCTTGTCCAGCATGTCATCCCAGGCAGACAGACATTGGATCCCCTTTGAATGACACCAGAATTTAAGCCAATTATTAAAGCTGATCATCTTATCACTGTATTGTGGCATCATTCTAGGTGAAGGTAGGATACTGCTCAAGGTCAGGGTCATACCTGCCTGGGCTACATAATCAGAGAGCTCCTCAATGTCTCTTTTCATGTAGTCCAAGGAGGTACGTCTCAGGTCGTTGACACCAGCGTGGACAATGACTGAGTCATACTTGTACCTGCTGTTGAGAGACCTGAGTGCTTGTGTTATGTGGCGGATTCTAGCGCCCGACAGGCAGCTTACTGTGACCTTCTCCTTACTCAGTCTGGTGAGCGGGACGTCAGTGTGTCTGACTATGGAGTCACCTATGACAAGTATGTTTGGTGTTGTATCTGGCCTTAAGGGCAGTGACTGCTTTGCACACCGATTTTGTTGTTTATGTGTTGTTTGTGTGGTGTATTGAGTTTGCAGTTGCTTGGGTGTCTGCTTTGGAAGCCTCTGCTGTTTAGGTACATTTTTACTCAGAGCCTCCGAGTATGTCTTAGTGTGTTTATGTGTTTGATTCAGTGGTGTGGTTGAGTTATGTGAGACTGGTATTGTGGTGTGTGTAGTTGCCTTCTCCTCCTGCCTGGTCTTGCCAGTCCTGAGTTGAGAGAGTTCAGCCTCCAGTCTGGCTAAATAGCTGCATCTCTCACAAGTGTTAGTGTTGCGTGGGAGGAGGAGAGGGTTGTCCGTGTACATGAGGCAATTGTAACATTGTCTCAGAATTCCCAGATTCACCAACTGGGCAGGAGAGGACACCAGCATCTGACCCTTCGACATGCTAGAAAGAATTACGAGTTGGTATGAGACAGAAAAGTAGTGGGCTTAGCAGGGAAGTAGGCACTCCTGGGGGGTTTTGCTAGTGAGAGATTTGTATAATATAGGAGTGCTTGACCTGCAAAGAGAATGCTTATAAGACAAGGGATATGCTTATAAGACAAGTGCTGAGCTTTTTGAGAAGAAAAAGCTATTTGGAACAAGTGCTGCACTTTTTAGTGTAGGTGTAAACTGTTTAGGTTCCTAACAGAGCAGTTCTAAGGGAAAAATTGAAGAACAGACTTTCTGGAGCCAGAAAGAGTTTAACCTTGTTTAACCGGCTGCCCGATGCTGCTCTAGTGGCAACTCCGCTATCGGCTAAAAGCACGTTAAAGCGTGCTTGATAGTAGGGGCTGGAAAGAAGCAGGAATAGACCCAAAAGGGAAAATAAAACTACAGTTTCAAGTCAGTAACCACCTCTACGGGGGGCAGGGAAGCTGCTCAATGTTAGTCACTGCCACTGATCAACAGAGAGACCCTCCTCCAGCCCAAGCAAAAATGGCCTCACAGAAACTTTCAAACAGTTCAGGAACAGCAAGCCTGTAACTGAACTTTTTTAACTCTCAGAAAAGTGGGAAAAAAGCAAGATTTTTTTTTTGTTGTTTTTTACAGAGACAGCAGAGGTTCACAAGTAATATCAAGTTATAACAGTGCAGTAAGTGACCCCACACAAGAGTGCTAGGTCAAGGACAGAAAATATGCAAGTTTTAAGAAAAAAACGATTTAAAGTTAAGTGCAAACAGGAAATTCAGCAAACAGCTTTTGGTTGTGCTCTAAATACAGCTACTAATACAGAAATCAAGTTTAACAAGCCAGAAAATGCTCAAGCTAGGCAGCTATGCAGAAAAACTTAGCAAATAAACAGAGAAAAAATACTTAAAACTCCTAATGTTCCTGGAAATGGATAGTCAAAGGGTGGCAGCACATCTCCAGCTTTGTGACAAGCTGCTTTCAACCAGGTCCATGTGTCCCTCTCTGTTGGTGATTTGGCAGCAACAGACAACAAAGGAGTGGCATCTGCTGCTACAGCTTCAAGGGACAGCATGTTTAAACAGCCTATCCTAGGAAGACTGTAGTTTTTTATTTCTTCTGACTGTAATTGTGAATATCCAGTTCAGAATGGCAAGACCCACAGTGTTGGTGACTGTGACTGAGTGCCTGAGTGGTTGTGGCATGACTGCAACTTTTAAGAAGTGGAGCTACAATTTCTCTTGGGACAATGGCAACCTCTAAGCTAATCAATCAGTCAAGGATGGGTGACGTATGTGGATAATTTGTCAGATAAGTGCACTTAATATAGTGATGTTTCATACGACAAAACCCTGATTAGATGTTTCACAAATCTCATCTTTTATATATGATTATTTTAGTTCATTTTATATTCCACGTATCAACACTACACAAAACTATGCATTTAAATCGATTGATCACAGGAAAAAACATTCTTAGTTTTTCTGCTTATACTTCATTTCCTTGGCAATCCATGTTAATTTTTTCGGTTGCTTTTGTTGGACAAATTTACTATAAAATTATAGGCAGATCTGGATATTGTTACCTTATTCATTAGATGTCTTATACATCCTAAAATTCTGTGTTGATTCAAGGCTCAAAGCCACAGTTTTTTGCTAGTGCAGTCAAATAATTTGATAAATAATCAGGGACACAGATTTTCTATTTATCCAGCAGAAATAATATAAAATCTTGAATATGGACTGTCTCAGTACTGGAAAAGCATGAAATTTTTATGCAATTTGGCACTGTAGGCCCAAAAGTTTACTGACCATAACCTCGATATCCTTCCACCTTTGTGACTTATGATACTGTTAGTTTGCTTTATTGGTTATCCCACAATTAGAATAAAGCACTGGTTTTACAGAGTAGTGGAGAGCTTGGCTTGGACACTCGGCTGTGCCAGTGGGGAGTCTTACTGGAGACCTGGAGGGAGACAGATAGAGAAATCCAGACCCCGGACTGAGTGTGTTCCATGTGTGCTCTAAAGGGAAATTGTGCTCGATACTGAGAGCTGCATTTGGAAATACTGACTTTATCTATTTTTGTTCCAAGTGAACATCCCTCTCCAGTGTCAATGGGGAGGTTTCATGCTCCTTGATTACCGGCCTGGAGTGGGGACGTCACAATCCTTATGAAGAATTTCTACAAGAATCAATCAGAAAAGACTAGAAAAGACTGGGAAATAAGAATGGAAAGTCAGTATACAAAGAAACAATGGGGGGATATTTGCATGGCTCCCAAGTGTGCAACACAATCTAGAAGGTTTAGGATTTTTATATCTAAGTGTTTGCATAGGTATTTATACCCCAGGTATACTTCAGAGATTTCTTCCACTAGTAAACAATAATTGTTGGTGGTGTGATGGAAAAGAGAGGAGAACTTGGGAACATATTTTTTGAGAATGCAACAATATGGTAAATATTAAAAATACCCTAGAGGGAATTTTTGTTTGGTCCCCACAGACCTCATTGTTACTGGCCCAACCCTGAATACATAACTTCTAGACCAAGTCTAACAGCTACTCTTCAACACCCCCCAAAATTGACTCCATTTTTGCTGGGGCCGGTTGTGGATCCTGTGGTATTCTGGAAGCTCATCTCATCTGTGCTTCCATTCTGGGGGGAGGGGATATTTTTTTATGCTTTACACACTTCCGTTTCCTCATCCACAATGCACATTCTTTACGTCGGTCCGAAGGCAACTCACCTGCTTGGACCACATAACTTTTATATCAACAAGTGTCCCCCCACCTGGGCACACATTACTTCCTTGCTGCTTCATCAGTCACCTGAGGTGTAAATGGACCTGGGTTGTCTGGGCTGTAGTCAGGGCTTTATCTCTCTATGCCACCAGAGTGGCTTCTTTACAGGAACTTTATCAGAAATGTTTGAAAAGCAAATTATTGTAACTAAGGAAATTATTCTTTTGAGCTGGGATATAGAATATAAACTGCCTGGACATAGTGAAGCCCTACTATATTTAATGCTATCGGCTGCCAAAAAGTAGTTACTGGAAATTGGAAATCAAAAATTAAACTGAATGCAACAGAATTACTGAATGTTGTAAAGGAAATAAAATAATTAGAGTTGGGATCTTTATAAAAAGGAAGAAACAAACTACAGATAAATAAATGGAATCTATGGGCAGAAAAAAGATAAAGCATCATATTCAGGAAAAGGAATGAAATTTCAAGGAATGTTAAACTGAATAATTGTTAAGAAAGAAACTATATCATGTATAAAGTATGAAAAGAAAAACTTTATAAATGTTTTCTCTTTTATAACTGAATGCATACTCATGTCACTATGTAATACGCAATGTTAATAAATGTGTTTACAAATATTTGATTCAAAAGAGTAGCATCTAAAGCCTAAAAACTTTACAAACTAAGAATCGTACATGTTTTTTTCCATTAGAGTATATCTGTCAATTCAAAGTTTCAAAGTAATTTTTAATAAAAAAGATCTGGGTGGAATACAAGACCTTCAGTGAAACCACACGTCATTCTTAGCCTTTCCAGGAAATACTGTCTTTTATTCACAGGGAGGGTAGTGGTGTTTTTCATGAGCAGAACTAGACGGGGTGCTAACAGGCAGTTATGATACAGTTAAGGGATCCTGGCTGTCTTCAGTCACCACAAGAAGAGGAATATATGTTTTCACAGCTTTCACTCATACATCTAGTATCTCTTTTAGCAAATATAGAACCTTTTGCATTTCTCTATTAATCTTCTTTCATCTTTTTAGGTTTGCAAACTGGTTCAGTCTCTACGAATCTGACTGTGATTTGATTAGCATACCTCCTCTCAAAAGAATAATGAGCAGTAAACAGACTGTAAGACACAAGTGTCACAAAATTTTAGTTATACTTAGAATCCACAGCCATAGATTTTTTTACAAACTTCAACTCCGTATGCAAAATGTTTCAGTGCTGAGTGTGAAAGGTTTGTTCCTAAGCATACCACAGGATACAATAAATTCGGTGCAGGCTTTGTGCAGAGCTTACATGGGGTGTCACCACGGACACGATGTCACTCAACATGCAGTGCATATTAATGAGGCATAGTGTGCCTAAGCAAAGTTTCGCATTTCGTAGCAGTGCTGGCCGCAAAACCTATTACGGGAATGCAAATACCATTTCCATGTAGGGTTCCAGCAGCTCCATGGTGTGTCGTTGCACTAAATGCCACAATGACTACCAGGAATACAAATATCACACCTCCGAACTGAACCTCATTACAAGGAATGTACCTCATTTGGGGTTCATAAAAAGTTCAAGTTGAACGAAGTACCACAGTGAAAGGGTCTGTCACACATCCATGTTATAGCATTATACACTGATAGCCAGGGTAAAAAGAAATTAATCACATGATTCATTAAAATATCTTTTATAAATAAAACCAGCACGTGTTAACCATTATAACCGTCCTAGTTGCAGATGTTTGTAAGCCATTAGTATATTCTTCACATTTTGCCCATTTGTACCACATTATGAGGGCTACTGTTCCTCATTTTGCAGATGGAAGGTTGAGAGCTACCAATAACACTGTTTTACAGCACAATAAACCACTCCCATGCCTGATAAAAAGTATATATATATATATATATATATATATTTAGAAAACTTGTGAGGAAATTATTACTCTATTTTTGTTTTACTTGGATCACTTGTCTGTGTACTTAATAAAGGATTTTCGACTGGAAACAGACTGCTTGCCTTGCTTGGATTACTTTCGAATACTTAGTAATTTCTATTATTACTTTTTGTTTTGTTATGACTTAAGACAAGTTTACATTTGCTACTTCTACTACTATTGTCTGATCTGATTAATATACATTGATTAACTAGAAATATATGGACTGAAAATTTTCCACACAGAGAAGTTTCTTACACTGTTTTGTTTCTGAACCCACTAAACTTTAATGGGTTATTTTGAGACTTCGGGGATACCACGGAGATTACTTGTTTTTTCTCGATTTAAGGATACTAACATCTTTTGTCTGATACTCATGGTGCATAGTCTATCTGCATTTGGGTTGCTTAAGTGGGCACTGTACCTTGAACTTAGATCCTCCTTGGACAGTTCAACAGTTTATAGCACCAAAATGTCACAACCTTATACTAATTTCATTTGTGAAGGCTGTGAAATAAGAAACTGCAATAGTTATCATTAATGTCACACTTCTCTCCTTAAGGCTTTCCCAGTTCAAACATATGGTGCACATTATAAGTCACACCATCATATTCAGATATTAGGATTGTATGACAGCACTGCAGTGAAACCTCATCAGAACAGTGACACAGCAAAATAATCTATATTGCATTACTCTCACTAAGCACGTGCAATAGCTGGATTGACCACAAGCCTTTCTCATCAACACAACACAGAGGCTATGATCCATGATACGATGTACATGAATATATTAAAAGCCATGTCACTGTGATATATGTGGTACAGGATGAGGTCAAATCTGCCTGGCCTCCAGCCCAATGTCTGACCATGGGCCTTTTGGGATTACTGCTGACCCAAATCTATCACATAGCTGATGACATCACCACAGTCTGTTGAGGCCAGATTACTTGTCCCATAGGCTTGTGTAAAAGGCTCACAGTAATGTCAAACAACAGCTCACAGACACACAGATTCACACACACAGATGACTATGGTGAAAATAGAACCCCTACCTATTGAAGTACAAAGTCTACAGACTACAGTACTTTACTCAAGCACCACAGCTCAAGTCCAACTTGGAGTGTGTCAGACAACAGTTTAAAGCTGATTACATCAGCAGTGTCTCTTAAAGAGAAAATAAGTGTCCCACATGCTGGAGTATAAGGCTCTCAGTAATGTCAAGCAACAGCTCACAGACACACACACTCAGCTGATTGCAGTGAGAACAGAACCCCTACTTATCTAAGTGTACAGACTACCAAACACAGTACTTAACACAAGCACCAAGGCACAAGTCTGACCTTTACAGGAGTGCATGTGAACTTATAGTAGATGGCAAAAGCAGGCCATGTGGGAGATGGTTGGGAGTGCTGCATGAAATGGATGTTTAGGCCTGTGCAAGTATCAACATGCTGGCAATCCATGCACTTGGAGAAGTAACTGTAGGCCTGTGCAAGTATCAAAATGCTGGCAATCCATATCCTTGAAGAAGTAACTGTAAGAGACCACATTTACTTTGCAGAATAGACACACACACACACACACACACACACACACACACTTGACTGCAGTGACAATAGAATCCCTACCTATCTAAGTGCACAGACTACAGAACACAGTACTTAATGCAAGTGCCACGGCACAAGTCTGACTTTTACAAGACTGCAGGTAAACTTATAGTAGATGGCAACAGCAGGCCATGTTGGAGACAGTTGGTTGGGAGGGCTGCATGAAATAGATGTGTAGACCTGTGCAAGTATCAACACACTGGCAATCCAAGCCCTTGGAGAAGTAACTGTAGAAGACCATGTTTACTCTGCTGACTAGACACGCACACACGTGCACACACACACACACACACACACACACACACACACACACACACACACACACACACACACAGTTGACAGCAGTGAGGATAAAAACTCTTCCTAAGTGCACAGACTACAGAACACAGTACTTAATGCAAGCACCATGTCACAAGTCTGACTGTATACAAGACTGCAGGTGCACTTACAGTACATGACATCAGCAGGCCTTGTGGTGCACTACAAGTTGGGAGGCACATAGCTTCACAAGCATTATATGATGCTAGTAACCTAACACCACTAGGCTGTTTAGACGCCAAGCTGTGTAGCAACAGAAGTACCCTTACTGGGCATAGTTGGTTGTTTGACTTTAGCACAGAGAGGATGTGAGAACTACCAACTGGCCCTGCCCATGACAGAACACACAATATTGTATAATACACTTTGTAGTATTATGTGCAAAAAGTATTGAGACCCCAGTGTTGTAGTGCTTTGTGGTGTGGGTGGGGGGGCTAACACATGAATGTATTGTAAATATATGACGTATAGTTAGAGCTGGACCTTAGTTTGTAGTGTTCCCACATGTAGTTTTATGACAAACAATGGAAATGGAGAATAAACACCAGTAATGAAGCATGATATCTGCATTCCCATACAGCAGCGAGCATCTGGTTTGTGCAATGGTGAACAAAGTAAACAAAGTGAAGGTTATGGTAAAAGCAAGGGTACACTGCTCTTTTGAGGGGGCAGACAAAGCTCTATTACTGTTATGGCTCAAACAAGCATAGCCTATTCTTATGGGGGTGAGCAAAGGTGAGTTACTACTATAGCACAAACAAGGATATAATGCTCTCGTTACACTCCTTGTTCTGCATCCTGCCTGTTGTTTGATGCTTGGAAGAGTTGTTAAGTCAGGAACTGCAATGTGCATCATTACTTTCAAACTTCTCTTTTAATGATTTACCAGTGCAAAGGTATGGTGCTACACTGAGGGCATGCAGAGTATTTAGGCTACATGAATGTTTTATAGCTTGTTGAAGAGCTCCACAGTGCTGAAAATCACCTGCTTATGTTGTAATTAGCATCTATGAAACACGCCTGCTGCTTAACTGAGTGTGTTAACTCTGTTGCTGCTCGCTGGTGTGTGAGGTGCAAGTCTGCACCACTGTACGCACCTAAGCATAAATAAGGTAAACACAGGAAATATTATTACTTTCCTCCGTTCCCATTATATCATGCAAACATGACACAAAAAACTAATTTAAAGTTTGCACACCCTGTATTAGAACCTGGGACCATCTGTACTCCAGCCCTACACATACACCTGCTGCCACAGAAACAGTTGGACGTGAAATATAGAGAAACCTGCCATTCATTCCTCCTTTTCCCATGATTGCACTATGAGCCATATTAAATGAGCACAAAAATAATTTCAAAATTACTTAAGAGGACATAAATGACACTTTTTAACAATAAATAAAGAAGATGACACAGAACTTGCGAATTGTGCACTGCTTACATGCATTTTCACCCTTCACAGACCTACATGTACACCTTTGTGTTACCTGGCAACCACCCTGAAGTTATCATTCATTGTTGCCATCCAATGTAAACAAACACTGTGAAAGTGCTTATACAACGTGAACACCTCTACATGGTTTTGCGATTCAGCAATTCTAAGGTTTTTTTTTTTTGTAAAACACCGTTATTCAATTATCACTTGTGACATAGGCAAATTTACATTTATATGAAAGTAATAAAAAGTGACAAGCAAATTTACATTTATATTGAAGAAATCAAACCATATTAACAAGTTCAAATTTATAAAGATTATATTTCACATATATCACTATATATCATATATCTTAAGCAACATTGCATAAATTATTCAATTCAAGCCCGTTTTTTTTTAACCAAGAAACACCTTTATTAAACCATCACTTCTGACATAGGCAATCATACATCTATATAAATGAAAACAAATCATGCCAACACAATCCTAGTTGCAAGCATTTTACATCACAAACCATACTGACACACTCCCAGTTGCAAACATTATACATCACTTATAAACTACCCAATCAGTTTCAGTCAAACATCACATAGCTCATTTAAGTCCTGCCTTCTTTTAAACCTCATTCCTCCCCGTATGTGCTGTCCCCACAATTCCCATTTTCCTATGTAGTTCGCTCTTACTCTTTTCTAAAGATCGCAATTCCAGTTGTTTCGTATCTGTTACTCTATTCACTACTTCTTGTATAGTTGGTTTAGATTTTGATTTCCATTTTCTAGCAATTGCTTTCTGGCAGCCACCAAAATTAGACACAGAAAAGCCTTACAATGTCTAGGCAATTTCGATTCTGTATCATAGCTCAGAAAAAAAAACATCTCCCTCATCATACCAATCTGCCCACTCAGCATCTCCAACAGTGCATCTTGCAGGGAATGCGTAATGTCTGCCAGCTTGCCACACTCCCCGAAAACATGTTCCCAATTACCTCTTACTTCCCCATCACATCTCCAGCATTTACTGACTACCCGAGGAAAAATTCTCTGGAGTCTACTTGGGGTACAAAAATATCTATGCAAACATTTCCAAGCAAAAATCCTAAACCTAGATTTTGTTGCATATTTGGGAGACATACATATGTCCTCCCATTATTTCTTTGTGAATTGCTTATCTAGTCTCTCTTCCCAATCCTTTCTAACCTCCAACTGATTCTTATAGTTATCATGGAATATTTTATATGCTCTTCTGATTCCTTTTTTATTGTTAGCTTCTGTTCTAGACTCTACTAAAAACTCTACCAGTGCTGGTCTTTCATTTAGGACTCCCCCATTTCTTTCTCTTTGCCTATACTCTAATACCAATCCTTGATAGGGAAGGCAATCTGTAACCTGCTGTTCAAATAAATTCTCGGTGTCTTCCCATTCTATCATCTTACCCTCTCTAGTCATTTGCTGCCAATACCTTCATTCTTTTGTCAGTTTTCTCCAATAAATTCCAACCCCTCTTGCCTATACCTATCTCTACATCCAGCAATTCTAAGGAGTTTTGACCTCATTTGCATCTTTATTGCGCTGACAACCCTGAAGCTACATGGTTGGTAACAGTGAAACCAGGAAACTAAAGGGAAGCCCAATGGTATAAACACAAGTGAGGGTGTTACTTTACTATATATCTGCACAGAAGAATACAATTTTTGATAAAATTCCACTGTATTCCATCAGCAACATACTGCATATGGCTACATGGGGTTTACACTTTTAGGTATTTACATTAGTTAAGGGTATATTTTTCACTGGGGGGTTGGGGAATGGATCTGCATTTATGTCATGGCACTTAAAAAGGATTGTTGCTATTATTACTCTACTTTTGTAGCACCATCCTGTCTAAATATGTAATAATGTACCTGCTGTCAAATGTTAAGGTCAGTTCTGTACAAATCTAATAACTTTTACTTACTCTTGTTTCTATCTAGACTCCTTTCTGAGACTGTATTCAAAACATTTTTGAATACACACAAGCAATATGAGCATGGAGTCTACATAGTTGCTTTAGAGCTTGATGGAATGATCCACCATGTTGGTTTGCTTCATTAGCATACAATTCAGCTAATTATGTTGTAATTTGGATGCCACGGAATTTACTATGTTTGCACGTAAGTGTGCACTGCTACACGGAATTTATTGAATCTAAAACTTTTTGCGGCCATGTGCGCATCATGTTGCACACATGGAGAAAATGACTGTGTTGGCTTTACTGAATGCCCCCTATAGTGTTTCACCCTTGCTTTTTTGGCAGAAACAAGTCAACAGTAGATCTTAAGCTTGGCAGCACTGGCATTTTTACTGCAGATAAACCTGTCCTCACTTGTGGGGAAATTCTGAAGCTGAACATGAATCATCACACTTTTGTTTTGTCATTTTCAGTTGTTCATCTTTTTTATTCACCCCTTCCAAAACATAAATCCCCCTCCACCTAGTCATTAGACAAATAATAAAATGATGCGGTGGCTACATGAAGAATTATGTGTCTCCATAAATGTTGCAAATTCTGCAGTGGAAATGCAACATCTATTATCAGACAACATAATTTTTAGAACATCATGAAAACTAAACGTTTGTCAAGTTTTTTTCAGTGATTGCAAGCACACCCTTCTGCTCTGAATCAACACTTATCAAAACTAGAAACATTTTCAAAAGAAAGGTCAAGCACAATACACGTATAGTCTAGACCATGGCTTCTCCAGCCATTTCCAGTGGTGTAAGTGTGCATCTGTTAGTGGTCTGGTTTGTTGTTTGTTGACATCCATTACACAAATTCACTTTCTTTCCATATCCTACTCCATACTAGGCCATCATACATACAGTAATGTTAGTTCTTTCATTCTGGACACTTCTGTGTATACTTAATGAGAGACTGTAAATCAAAACTCCCCCAGTATACACCCAGCTCTGACACTTAGTTTTAATATTACAGAGTACTATGGCATTATCTTTGGTTCAGTTAGTTTAGGCTAAAGATTTAGGATATGTTCATGAAGTTATGACACAATTATATCTTTCAGATTCCAGGACTCAGTTTACTCAGCATACACTGGTGTGTTGTCCATGCCACCTACCATCAATACCCAATCAGATGTGTCTAAAAGTGTAGGCTTTTCCGGAATGTATAACTTAGTGTACTAGCATTAGGAAATTATCTGAGTTTGCAAAAATGTAATATCTTTCAGCTGCATAAACATGAATTCTACCTAGGTTTCTTTTAAACTATCAGTTTTTTATTTAAATACAGTTTTAGATTTAATCAGCATTTTTCTAGAGACTCTCACTTTTAGCATGAAGATTCTTCTCCTTAGTTCAACAGCATTTCACTTATCAAACGTCTCAGTAACTCTGGACCATTAACTTTAAATATTATTAAAGGCAATGTTCCCTTTTGCTCCTCATAAGCAATGCTCACATCAGCAGCTCCACATATTTTATATGTGCTAAATGAGTTTTCACTATCAAATCAATTGGATGCAAATTATGTGACTGTATTTTTCTAAACTGCATTTGTTTCATCACAGTTAATTTTATTTTATTCACTGCAGTTATACTGTTCATAGTATTAACCTTAGGATTCACAGGCTTGCTTTTTGGTTTTGTTTACACAAAGAATAGGTTAACTTTTTGTAGATTCAAGCTGCATAATCTATGGAATGAAAATATTTACTCAGGACACTCTGCACTTTCCTCTCCAGAAAAATAAATAAATAATGTGAGCAATTAACACTAAATTTCCTGTTTTCTCAAGACAGCCAGTCTTAAAATAATTGAGTTTCTTTTTCTTTGAGGCTGTCACATCTCCAGTTATATCATAATGTTTGTATTTTCTTGCATAAATTTACAATGAGAAACTGTGTGCTACTTACAGAGATGTCCATACAACATGTATTACTTTTGCTACAGTCTATGTTGTTAGGACCGAGCTGTTCAGAATTTTGCTCCAATACTCTGTTATGAACTGTTTCAAAATGTCTAATTTGCAAAATGCATATTTTTGTTTACTCATATCACTACTAAAGCAGTTTTTAAGGTACATTTGAATGTCAGGCTATTTAAACTTCTTTGCAGACCTCTATTCTTTATTTCACAAACGATACTATCGCTGTAGGTTTTCTGCATAATTCCAGTGCTGGGTGAATTTTCTCTACTCAGTCACATACTTATTTACTGATTCAATAATCTTTCTGGCACTTGAATCATTTTTGTATTTCTGAACCATTTAACTAGTTTTGGAAAATAAAATGATTTTATAATTCATCTGCCAGTTATACTTTGGTCTTTTTACTGCCTTTCTTTCAAGAGTTAAAAGACCTTTCATTAAAAGTCAGATTCTTCTCAATAAATACAGAGATATATGGCTCAAATGCTGATTTGTAATTCCATTTAAACAAAAACTGTTCCAGCATTTCTTAGTGTTCCTTCCAGGACTGGATTTCCATGTCATCTGCAGTAAATTGCTTTCTATCATCTTCTATTTCATTCTCCTCAAAGTGATAAAAGTGCTGAAATTCCTTAATTTGTTAATTGTGTAATATTCTCACAGCCTTTGAAATAAGGACGACTAACTTGGAATAAAAGTCTAAACACCTGCAAATGATTTACCAACTTTCTTAAGTAATCCAAACTTTAAGATAAATAGCAAAGGTGTTGTGCATGGCTCAATAGCTTACATACATTTGGGAACACAGCAGACACTTAAAATGACAGGAAGGGCAAGACTGCTCTGACTGGATGCTGAATAGGTTGGGCAGTTTAGCATAGAGGATTAAGGCTATAAGTTGCTGACAAGCCTCTTTCTGTGGTCCAAGGTTTGATTCCCTCAGTTTTTGATTGCCTGTTGTGGAAATCTGAACAAGTCAGTTAACCAGTGCCCCCCTGTTTGCCCCTAAAAAGAGGTTCACCTGGACAGCAAATAAACATAATAAAACAAAACCAACTGAAATTTTCAAGCTTTAACATCACTTAGGGCAAAATGCAACAGCAAAGATTAAACAGTTTACCTTTCCTAGTGAAGTGACTGGGTCACTAGCAATTCTGTCAAGAGAAGCCAGCAGATGCAGTATATCTAGACTTTGTTATGACATCTGTCACTATTCTTCACATGATGATGATGGAAAAATTTAAGGGTATGGATGTGGGAACAAAACTGGTGCAGTTTACCAGAATGTCAGAATGTAGGAAAGGTTAGTTGTTCAAAATAATCTTTTGAGTGTACGACACTACTGATTACTGGGTGCCACAGGTTTTGCAACTAGAAACAAATCTCTTCTACATACTCTGAGTTGGCCCAAGTATTGGGGCAAGAATAAATTCATTCAGCAACAGAACTATAACACTGGCTAAGCAAAAAGAAGCCAGACTCCAGTATGACCTATTCTGGCTTGCAAGGTGGTCAGGTAGGTGGCAGTGGGCATTAAGAGCCTGACTGAATCATGCATTACAAAGTGAAAAGGTAGTAGCAAAGGTCAACAGATTGCTGGCATGCATTGTCAAGAATGCATACTGTAGAAAAGCAAAGATGTCCTCTCATTCCAAAGCTGCTGGTGAGATCTCTTTAGAAATAATGTGCTTATTTCTACAGAAGACCATCAAGTTAATTAATAATATACAACAATGGATTACCAAGAGTTCACCAAAAATGAAGAACCTTGGATATGAGGAAAAGTCCAGCACTGAGAATGTACACAGTATAGGAAAAAAAGGATGAATAACTACAACACAGGTGTGCCAAATTACCTAATGGCAGAGTTTGTTTGTGTCTTTTGGCTTTTCCCGGTTAGGGGTCGCCACAGCGGAACTCCGGTCCGCTAATGATTGGCAGTTGATTTTTACGTACCGGCTTGTCAGGCCTGACGCACAACCTTCAACGAAGGTACGCCCATTCACGCATGTCTCCACGCAGAGTAATTACGGATAAATGAGGGGAAATGCTGAGGGAAAGGCTGAAGCATAGCTAGAAAGTGGAAAGGAGAATATTTAAGACTAATATCAGAAAATAATACTTCAGAGGTGTGGTGCAACCAAGGATTGCTATTATGGGGTGATCATGTGTATGTATGTATCTAGGGTTCAAACAAGAAAACAGGAAGCTAGAAAGGAGAGAAGTAACTTCATGGGGTTAGCTACAGCTATAAAATAGACTTAATGAACCAAAAATATTATTTTTCTGTATATTTACATATTCTTTTGTCTCTATGTAACCCACCGCACATTAAAACCAAATATTTGACTTAAGCGAAAATATCTGGATGAGACGTCTGATAATCAGGTACTGTATTAACTTTGCAGAAACAGCCAGATGTGTAGCAATGTATCATCAGAAGTGAAGCTAGGTATTATGGTGCCCAGTGCCACCCCCCAATCTGGCATCACCTCACCTTTATGCTGAGGAGCGAAAAAAAACTCCTCTCCTTTTAAAATGTAGCTAACTGTTTGCTACATTTATAGTGATGGCATACATGGAGCACTAAAGCACTTCAAATTTTATTGTAAAAGCAATACCAGCATTCAGATGCTAGTAATCTACTACTATGACTCATGAAAGTGAATGCACTGAAGACCAGTTGGTGTCTGCAGATCATGGCCCCTAACACTTTGCACCTGGAGCATATGTTCCCTTTACCTCACCCTAGCTATATCTCTGTGCACCACATAGACAGAGGGGCATGATGGAACATAGTGTGTGTATACACACTATAAATATACTACCTGGAAGTTTATAGGAACACCTAAACCTGAACAGATATCAGTAATAAATTCAAATCTGTCTAAACACAGACTTGGCTACAAAACTGTGTGTAAATGCTTGCTATTTTACCAAGGTTTAAATGACAAAAGTAGGTGGAAGTGGACATTTGTATGGATGAACACTTGTGGAGAGATGGTGATGCTTTATACAGCAAGGTATAAAATGGACAAAGAAGATCCACTGCTTTGCTGTTCCAGCAAGTTCTTCCCTCCAATGACTGTCTTTCGGCTTTTCCCAGTTAGGGGTCGCCACAGCGGAACTCCAGTCCGCTAATGATTGGCAGTAGATTTTTACATGCTGGCTTGCTGGGCCTAATGCACAACCTTCAATGAAGGAATGCCCACTCATGCATGTCGACACTCAGAAGACGCTCTAACTGAAAATCGAACGTGCAATGTCTAACTGTGAGGCGACAATGCTAGCGTAGCACCACCACCGCAGTTACCAATAATAAATTTTGTTAAAATGCAGTCTTTGTAACCAGACCAAATTCTGCATGGTTAGGATCAGTCTATGTAATGGAAAATGTTTTGTTTTCATTTGTACGTATTTTCACAAAGTGTGCCAAGCTTTCAACCTTCCTTTTTTATGTTCACTGATGTCTAGGTATATGATTTTGAATGTACCTTTGTTAATTCTGTGCATACTTACAGCTGGAATTGGAAATATTCACCTTACATTACTCCAAGGAAATACTAAGAACAACACTCACTTGTTGGTAACAGTTCTACAGCATACACATTTGCTAAAACCAACAAGCTAATCTAAGTAAAAAAATCAAACAAAAACAAACAGAACACAGCACGAAATTTGCATTTCTTTTAATTCAAAACAGCAGGAAATTCACACACCTATACTTTTTCATACAAATAGTTATCAAAAGAAATGTTACCTTTATGTTTTCATATGAATTCACTGAAGGATGGTTTTCAAGCTTGTCGTATATGTGTGGGGTTAAGAGACAAGCAATTTCAGGGCGCATGCGATGCTAAAATAAAAGATCACACCCATTAGCTTAAAAATACAAGACAGATTGCATGATATAAATACGACCAGCACATCAATTCACAAATTTACATATCAACAAAAATAACTTAACATAACAGGGTTAAACGTATGTTGCCAGTAAATGTTTTGTTACTTTATCAGATACTTTTTTTTTACTATCTCATATTATGTTAAACTTTTTTTTTAATTTGCTGTATTTTTTGAATACAGCAAGTGCAATATACTCTGACAGTTGTACTGAGGACCCTGTGTATGACATAAAAGAAACTAGGCATCAGTGTTGTGTGTGAGAAGACAGACAAATGACCAGCGCTTGTCTGTTTTGCTGAATTACTTGATCACTGAAAATTAAATGTTGGAAAGGATGTGTGGTAGGAATCTCCTCTACAGGTGGAAATGAGGTTCATCCTATACATTTTATATTTATTTAACATTTATTAATCAGGAAAATACGACTTGGAATGAAGCCAATTTTCAGTGGAGGCTTGGGGAGAAACCCTCCAGATGCATGTCTTTCTAACGTGGGAAGAAACCGGAGCACCCGGATTATAAAACACTATTTGGTGAAACAGATTTATAGAGTTATGTTTTGCCAAACAATTTTGATTATCTGTAGCATACCTTTTTTTTTTCTTCAGGTATTTCAGACTTGATACTGAAGTGCTTCATTATATTTGGGCAAGCTCTGATTTTATGAAACCCATTTACCATTTGGTTTAATAAAACTTAAACACCATGTAAAGGAGGTAGCTCATAAAGTAATTAGAATGACCAGGTAGGCCCACAGGACACAGATACTTTTTAGGGGTGACCCATGAGCAACATCTGGTTAAGTGACTTGCTCAAGGTCAAACAAGAGACCATTGAAGGCTAAAGGAATCAAACTCTGTACAATAAGAACTGCAACAAGCAATCTTAACCTCTATGCCAACTGCCAGATTATGCCTGAGCACTAGTGTTAGCTGCTACTAATAATGGTCCTTGAGCTACTTGACAATAAATGCATAGCAATCTAAAGTCAAAGAAGTACAAAACAAAGAAATATGGTAAAATAAAATAATTCAAAAAAGCTGCGAGCCTTACTTGTGTTTGCTATATGGCTCAAACAGATGTGTAACATCTTTGGATACTCTCACAAAACATACACATGCACAACCACAGGCACACACAAGTGACTTACAAAAAAAGAAAAAAATAGTACATTAGGTTGTGCATTCTGTTTTGTAATTGCATCAGGGAGTTATACAAGAGGAGATCTTAGAAGTAGACAATATGCTTACTGAGGAACTGGACACTGAATATGATGTGGGTGACAAACCTGCCGGGAAAAATTCCTTAGCTGTCTCTTCCGAACCAAAACTGTGGAGACTGATTCGGCCCCCACAGAGACTTACATATAACAATTTGGGACATAGTACACAGGAACCTGTGACCACAGCTCATCGGAGAGTTTGTGCCCATAATCCCTATGCCTCCTACTCCATTGGTGACACCCCTTCCCAATTTACGCATAAGGCTGATTACCCTTGGTGTAATGTACCTTTTGAATGCAAAAATATTGTTCAGTTGATGGTGCATAAGTGCTTGTAAATATTTTGCTGCTAGTCTACCTTTGACTTGGGGGGACCCAAGATTTTCAAGTGGGGGGATAGTGTAGCTCCCACTGTATTTCACTGTAGAAGTAATAGACTGTAGTTTTGTATTACACCACAAGGTGGAGCTCTTTTCAGGAGTATAAAAGACAATTTCGAAAGTGAAAGAGTAGACTGGAACACTAGAAGGAGGGAAGACTGAAACAGGCAGCTGAAGGGAAAAAGGGCCTTGCAGCATGACTGGATTTTCTTTTCTAGTGCTTTGGGATACGGAAGTAAAGTGGCAGATTGTGTTTGTCTTTTCTGAAATCCTGGATGATGGTATTTTGTGGAATCAGGAGAGAAATCTGAAACTAGTAGTTCCACACCTGCATATGATTCAACAAGAAAAGGAGTTAGTTCCTTTGGGCCTAGTACAGAGAAGCCATAAACGATTACCAAAGTTCTGGCAGGTGATTTTTTTCTACTTTTCTCATCAGAGGAACCACGGTGCCTGGTCACTAGGATATTCTCGACAGAGTGGTGAGAGGCTCTGGCCATCATTTTATATTTTTATAAGATTGTGGATCCCCCCCAAATGCTTTGTGGATTACAAATAACTGGGATCCATATGAGCTCCAACTTGGGCCCCATCATGCCAACAGCAAGACTAAGTAGTCACTGGCCAGTGAACAGGGTATAACAGAGTGTTTCATAGTTGGTCTGTTTAGAATTGATCAAGGGGGTTGAGGGTGTTAGTACTGCTCAATGACATTGCATTTTCTCATATTTGTATTGTTGCATTATAAATCTTAATTGTTCAATGACATTGCATTTGCTCGTGTTTGTACTGCTGCTTTATTTTGCTGCTCAATGACATTGCATTTTTCTCATATCTGTATTGTTGTATTATAACTCTTTTATTTCTTAATGACACTGCATTTTTTTCCATGTATGTACTGCTGCATTATAAAGCTTTACTGATCATTGATATTGCCTTCTTTGTGCATGTTTGAATGTCAAGTCCTTTTTCTGTTGAGTTCTGGGGAAGAGGGTAAATGTATGTTTTCGTTGCATGCATATCTCACTTTGCCTTATTGAAAACTGATGCACTGCTGAAATAATTTGTTTGTGGTTGTGCTGTTGCCTTTTAAACTACAGGTATCACCTAGAATAAAATATATCATTCTTGCTACCTTGGTGTGTTGGGCCTATAAGGGTGTCAACAGAGTCAGGTAGGAAGGAACCCATATCTACTTCAGCTACACCTGCGGGTGCGCTACACTAGTATCCTTAAAGCTGTAGAATGATGCGTTCTATATGGGCAGTCAGATGCAAACTTAATTTTATTATAACATGCTTCTAGCTTAGATAAGTCTGTTTTCTTAAGATTAGATAAAATTGGAGAGGCATATATTAGAGTGGAGAGTAGATGGGTTTGTGCTAATGTAATTTTGGCCATTTTGGTCAGGAACCTTTTGTGCCTATATAGACTTCCAAGTTATTAATAAACTTTTTTTATTGTTAGGGAGACATGCAAGTCAAATGTTAGGTTATTGTCTATTTCCACTACAAGAAGCTTTGTATGGGTTATCGGGGAGATGATAGTATTGTCATGCATTATAATGTTTGCACAATCCCCAATGCAATAGTCTTGCCACATTATTATACCTTTCAGGATAAAGTCCTTCTGCCATTAGTATACCACGACCAACAAGATACGAGACTGTTTCCAATTCTGTTTTACAAAACTTACATTTGTCTGTTTATCCCACATGTTCAATGGACTTTGTAAAGCAACGTGTACATAGTACACTTTCTTCTGGCATTCTCACAAATATGGTAGTTCGTTGCTATGGTAAATTTAACATTTATTAGAATGCATAATGAATAGTATTTCTGCATTATGTTTACAACATATTGGCTTCTGGAAAATGTGCGTGTGTGGAATTTAAATGGGTTTACTGCATGCTTGTGTTGTAGTCCTAAGTCACTTTACTTTTCCCAACTATGCTGGTACACATCAATTGTAAACTGAGTATTGTTCTACAGGACTTACAAAAACAGACACTGTAGTACTGAAAAGGATGTAAAGAAGGACTTTCTGGCTGTTGACAGGGATGGGCAGCAATGTGTGTGGTGAAAGAATGGAAAAGCTAAGGCATTACTCCTTAGAAAAAAGGAGTAGGAGGGCATGTTTTGGGTCAATAAACTACAGGGATTTCTCTGGACTTTTGGCTAGATCAGCTAGTGCAGTTATGTAGAACTATGCTGATGATATTGATATTCAAATGATGTCAAAGTTACAGGTTCTACTATCGTGGTATAAATCTGATTCCTCTTGCATAGCCCATAGACACCCAATAGATATAACACTTAAGTTTTGATTCATAACTATTTTAGACTTCAGAAAAATATCATATATAACTCTGCATTCACCCTGTTCTGCTTATCCTGGGTGCAGAAATTAAATGTTAATTTTAGTCCCTGATTGATGGTCATGACTGCGAAGAAAAACAGCATATGAAACAGGCTGAACAGAAATCTGGAAACTACATGCCATTTATTTATTAACACTTGATTAGCAAGAATTTATTTATTTATTTATTTATTTATTTATTAACATTTGTTGACCGGGAAAGTCCACTGGGTCAGAGACCCACTTTCAGTGGAGGCCCAGGGGGATAAGCTCCACAAGCAAAATACAAAGGAACACAATAATTAATACAATGAAACTGATATAACAGGAAGAAAAAAACATAGAATATATATACACACACAGAAGATATGACAGGTCGAAAATAAACAAGAATTTTGCAATTGAATAATAGTGTTACATCATTTCCTTCTTTGATGAGATTTCCAGTCTCCAGTATAGTAAGAATACACTAATAAATGTGAAACTGGGTTTTTGCAAAGATTTTGTCATTGTAGTATTTGATGAAGTATATTGTTTAAGGTGGTTTGCTTTTGAGGCAAGTGCAGGATGGATTGTCTAGATAATGTGTTTTTAGGGTTACCCTAAGGGCTTTTGGGTGGTCAATTTGGGTTATTTCAGATGGAAGGATATTCCATAGCTTAGCTATAGTATGGGAGAACAGGCATTGTCCTGCTCTTTTGTTGGCTTTAGCTACTGTAAGCATCAGTTTACAGGAAGATATTAGTGTTTTAGTGGAGGTGTATGTTTGTAGGATTGGGTTAAGGGCAGGACAGTCATTTGGTTTAGAAATTAGTTTGTGGGCTAAGTTTAGTTGGGTGTATTTTAGATGGTGGGAAAACTCTAGCCATCTTAGTTCAGTGATGGCATGGCAGTGATGAGAACGGTGAGGTTTTCCGGAGGCGAATTTGGCTATTTTGTTATAACAGGATTCTAATTTATCACTAAAGGTTGTGTGCAGGTTAGTGAAAATAGCACTACCATATAGAAGGGAGGGGATGAGTAGGGTATTGGCTAGTTTTATTTTAAATATTATAAAAAACATGACTGGGGTGTCAGCCCATTTTCAGCAGAGGCCTGCAGAGGAAAACTCAAAAATATTACAAAACATTTAATTTTACAATCTTCAAAATAATATAAAAAATGTCTACAGTTTACCAAATTAGACATAATATGAAAACATTGGTTAAGAATAGATACAAGTTTTATGACAGGGATTTAATATTTAGAGAAATTTTTGCCAGTTTATTCAGAAATTAAAGGAAAGTTAATATAATAAAAACATGAATTGCGGCATGAAGTGAGAAAAAAGCAAGCTTATAGTATATTTTGAGAGAAAGCCAGGGTGGAGAGAAATAGAAGTGAGGAAGTGACTGAACAAGGAAGGATAAGGAGTGCAATGAAATACAAGGCATGAAGAAGTACTTAACCACACTTAGGGATACAGTTTATCCTGGGGTGGAGCAAAAAAAGAGCTAACTTTTGGCTAGAAAGTCTTTCAGAATGGTTCGGAAGGATGGGATGGAGGATCAGAGGAACATGGGAGGTTACTAGGCTATTGACCCAGAGGTCATTTCAAGCCTAGCAGTTTCATCCCAGTGTAATACCATAATACTCTTGTCAATACCCAGGACTGTATTTAATAATGACTGGCCATGACCAAGAGGGTTGAGGGTGCTATCCTCAGTAAGAATTTATGGTGCCCCATCCAATCGTCCAGGTCGCTTTTGAACAGTGTCACAGAGATGCTCTGCTTCACATTAACTGGCAGCCTATCCAAAGATGCGGCAGTCACTGGGAGACAAATCTGTCCCTCCGGCACATCCTATTCAAGTTGCAGGCCATATTTAAGTCCCTGGAATGGGCAAGCTCTAGTCCCGTTTAATTTATGAATATGCAGCAAATTCATTAGGTTTGGGTCAGAGATTGCTCTGTAAGTCAGGCATAAGTCTCCCCTAAAAAGTCTATACAATACTGAGTATAGTGACAGGGACTTTAGTTGGTCTGTGTAAGGCAAGTGCTAGAGTCCCTTGATCTTAGTTAGAAACCTCTGAGGTCTCTCCAGTTGCAGGTGCTTTGTGCAGTATAAGCCGAAAGGGGCATTATACTCAATTATGGGCCTGATTAGTGACAAGTATAGAGGGGTTATAACCTCCTTTGCTCTAGAGGTGATGCGTTTGCTAATCAAGGGTGCTACATAGAAAGCATTCCTTACTACAGTAGACACATGGTGGTCAAAGTTAAGGTTGTAGTCTATTTGTGATCCCAGATCTCTTACCACTCTGTAGATATAGGGTATTGTTGTTAATTTGCATAGTGTGAAGGCATATTGTTTTTACCAAAGGGAATGATGATGCATTTCTTTGCATTCAGTTTGAGACTACAACTACGACATCAGTCGTTGGTTTGCGAAAGACCCTCCTAAAGTATATCAGCATCATCTGGGGATTCAATAATTGCACCCAGTTTGCAGATGTCCGCAGACTTGGTCAGCCACAGCCCCTTAGATTTGGCCTGAACATCTGAGAAATATACACCAAACAGTAGGGGGCTCAGCACTGACCTTTGTGGCACCCCACTGGTGACAGGTCTGCTACTTGATGTGGAATCATCCACTGTGGTAGGGTGTGACCAGTTTGTGAGCCATTTGGCAATCCATCTTACAACAAAGAGGTTTGCATTCAGTTTGCTAAGTTTATTGGTAATGTCTAAGTGTGGGATTACAGGATATTGACCCAATTAATATATTTAAGGAGTTCCAGGCCATAGCAACATGGCACGAGTATGGACAATTCCAGGTAGATATGACAGATTTGTGGACAGGCTGGAGATTTTGGTCATTCGATCATAATGACTGACTGGAAACATAGTTGTGTAGAATATTATTTAGTGTTGGACAAACAGATGGATGCTGGATAATTTTACATGGGGTAAAAAGTTGTGTATATGCTAGCTGATGGGGTAGCGCTAAGAAATTTTAGCTTTTTAGTGCTATACACTGTTGGATTCTAAAAGGGGTATTTACTCCATATTTGGCCACTTCGTTATAGTATTGTTAAATTTTGATTTTTGTGATATCTGGAAGTTAGCAAGGATAGGAGCACCATAAAAAAGTGTGGGGAGGAGATAAGTAGTGGCAAGTGTAGCTTTAGTTGCACTAGTGAAAAGTTGTTGGCTCTGTAAAGCATCCCTAGTTTTTGATGAGTTTTTCTTATTGAGTTTTGTATGTTCAAGTCAAATTTAAGATTATCATCCACTATAATCCCTAATAATCTGCTACAAGGATCGATTTCAATTGTATATTATCAAGAGAGTACTTTAATGTTTTGGTTTCTCATGAGAGAGGGATTTTGGGAAAAAAAGCAGTAGTTTGTTTTTTGGAGGGCTGAGTATATGAGTTGTGAGTTACAAAGCCATGTGGCCGTTAAAGCTTCCTGAGTATTTTTTGGAGGTGTGCATGTTGTCAGATGTGCAAATGACTGCAAAGTCATCTGTATACTCTATTAGGGAGGCCTGTTGTGTGGATGTGTGAAGGGTGTTGGTGAGAATGTTGAAGAGGAGTGGACCAAGAATAGAGCCTTGTAGTACACTGCTGGTGACAGGGAGGTATGGAGGGAGAGCGGAGTGTCATCTTACTGACTGATACCTATTGGGTAGGCAGCTTCTGAACCACAGAAGGGTGGGCTGAGAGAGACCTAATAAAGATGTTTGAAGTAGACGTTTGCTGTGACAAACTATGCAGAGGGCTTTAGACACGTATAGAAATAAGGAGGAGACTAGTTCTCCATTAGCTCTAGCTTTTCTGACAGTATCTATACAAGTGCAGTGTTAGTACTATGGGAAAGAGGAAAACCATGCTGTGTGGGGGATAGGAGCTCTTCCTGTAGGAGATAGTTAGCAATTGTTTTTGAATATACTTTTCGGGTGTTTTGGAGAGGGGAGATAAGATTGCTAAAGGTCTAAAGTTAATACTGTCTGTTGAATTTCCTCTTTTCCACAGAGGGATAATGTGTGACTTTTTCCAGAGACAGAGAACATGGGATTCTGGATTAACCTATTTATAAGGATTAAGACAGGACAGGCAATGCTATTGGCTGCTATTTTAAGGTACTCACTTGGAAGGTCAGTGCAGCATTATTTGAGTTTAAGAGTAGGTTTATACAGGATGTGGGCACAGGTCTGAAGGTGAAAGCAGATGTGGTGATACGTGGCTGTTGGTCAGGATTAGTGATCTGATGTTGGGAAATCCTTGGTTAGAGATGCCACACTATCTATGAAAAAAGAGTTGAACTGTATTGTGGTTTGGAGCGATAAGTTATTGGTAGAGGGGTTAGGGTTGAATTTGTTGCCGGGATGCAAAATTTCTTTAATGGCTCTCCAGAATTTTTTAGGGTAGTGTTACTATTATTCTGAAAGTTATTAAAGTATAGCTTTTTGTGATAATTTATTCGTTTTTTAGTACAATTGCAAAGCATTCTGTAGTTTTCAGGATATTGTGCATTTTACATTTTTGCCATTCTTTCCATGCATTATTTTCTGTCCTGCATTAGCATTCTACTCTCTTCGAATAGCCAAATTACATTACTTGTTTTTAGTCTCTTCCTTCTAGGAGGTGCAAGGTTATTAGAAAAGTTGTGTTGAATTCATTTACAGCATCATCTAAGGAAAAAATTTTATGAAGTTCCAATTAATGGATGATATGGTAGTAATGAATATTTCTGGGTTAAATTTGGAAAGGTTATATGTTGTTTTATAAACATGCTGTTTAAGTGGATGTGTGATATGTCTGGTTGCATGAATTGGAAGATGATCACTGAGAGAATCTGACATTATACCTGTGGAGGTGTATTTGCTAGGGTCTGATACTAGGATGCCTTGTATAATGTGAGGTGTTGTTAATTAGCTGAGTGAAGCCAAGTAAGTTCAAGCTAGATGTAGGGGAGTTAGAGTTTATGTCCAACCAATTGCCATTCATATCACCTAGTAGTATTTTTCTTATGGAATTGTTATGAATATCCAATGTAGAGTATCTTCGAATATAGCTGTATTGTCTGCAGAAGGGATTTAAAGGATATTGGTACATATTTGTTTATAATTGTTTATTTTCAGGAAGAAGCTCTGCTAAACTGAATTTTGGTACTGTTTTACTGAAAGGGGAAATGTGGAAGTTGCTGGGAAATAAAGTACCACCACCTTTCCTCTTTATATGGTCATTATGGATTATATTATAGCTGGGAATTGTACTTTCAGGTTGTTTATACTGGGTTTAAGTCAAGTTTCAGTTACAGCGAAAATATCTGGCTTATGTAGCAGTTTTATTTCTTATGCTTCTAACATAAATGGCCGCAAAAGTTAGATTAACAGAGTTGGGGATTGACCGTTCTGGGGTTAGACTAGTATTTGGAAGTGAACTGTCTTGGAAAAGAATTGTCATTGAATTACAAAAAAGAAAACTACCACTTCTAACTGAAAAGAAGACTGGAAAACACCAGGAAGAGACAGAAAATATACCAGTAATGTATGGAAGGAGCTTACTTTAATTTGAGACAGATGCATCTCCAAACTCCAGGAAGACTGTCAGAGTACAGTCAGCATCAGAAGAATTTACCTTCTGTCAAAAAGTACAGTTTTGTACCTACCATAAATGTAGATGTCCAAGAGGTATGCATTTGCAGTCCTAACAAATGGGTTGTCCTGGCCTCAGGCAGCCCTTCGGTCGGCCGGATTCCAAAGTCTGGGTCTGGCCTCGGCTGATGTCGCACTTCACCCGACGTCATAGCTGCAGTTCAGCGGGTATAAAGGCATCAGCCGACGCCATTTTCCTCAGTGTTTCTTGCCCCAGATGCCAGGTGCCCTCTAGGAAGGCTAAATTTGGATAAATGCAAATGTTTCCAAACAATAGAGAGCAAATAGAAATAAACATGTATATACATATATACAAACAAATACACCATAATAGATTCCGCCAGCTAGCTACTAGATAGGCAAATACCCTAGGAGTACCACAGAGGGAAGGAGGGTGGGTAATCCTGACTGCAGATGCATACCTCGGACATCTACATTTATGGTAGGTACAAAACTGTACTATGTCCTTCAAGGATGCATCTGCAGTCCTAACAAATGGGTAGAACACCATAGCCAAACTGGGAGGAGGCACTAAGGAGGCACTAAGAGTTTATGGTGTAGTTAAGATCCCTTGCAAAACAGCAGTGGCAAAACCTGCTCGGGATCTGGAGTATAAAGGTAGATTATAATGCTTGGCAAATGTATGCACGGAGCTCCAAGTAGCAGCCTCTAAAATGTCTTTGGTAGCCACTCCTGAAGAAAGCTGTAGTAGTGGCTGTAGCCCTTGTGGAGTGAGGTCTGATGTTTTCTGGAGTTGCCTTTCCATGAAAGGAGTAACAAAATCTAATGCAATTTCCTATCCATTTTGAGATTGTTTGTTTTGAAATTGCTTTTCCTTCCATGCCTGTTGCATATGCTACCAGAAGCTGGTCAGTTTTTCTATTGTTCTTGGTTCTGTCCAGGTAGTAGCGCAATTGTCTGTGTACATCCAAGGTATGCAGCAATCTTTCCCCCCTGTTCTGCGGGTTGGGGAAGAATGTTGGTAGGTGTATTGCTTGGTTTAATGATACCCTGGAGACCACCTTTGGCATAAAGGTAGGATTAGTTCTCATGGACACTCTATCCTGATGGAAGATAAGGAAGGGTTGTACTGCCATTAATGCCTGTAATTCAGAAACCCTTCTAGCTGAAGTGATTGCAAGCAGGAATGCAGTTTTCCAAGATAAGTACTGTAATTCTGCTGTTGCTGCTGGGGGGAGTGTCAACTTTTCTAACACAAAGTTCAAGTCCCATGTAGGCAATGGTGGTTTCCTTGGTGGCTTTACATTTTAATTCCTCCGAGAAACTGCCTGAGTAGAGGTTGAGAAAAGACTGGAGGATCCATGTTGTATTCTGCTGAAATTGCTGATGCATGAATCTTAATGGAGGAGTAAGACAGACCATTGTGGAAAAGCTCTGCTAAGTATTCCAGGATGTTAGCTATGTTTGCCAATGATGCATCTACTCCTTTTGTTGCACTCCAAATGAGATATCTTTTCCATTTTGCTGAATAAGATTTCCTTGTTGAGGGTCTGCGAGCCTCCAAGATAATGTCTTTAACCCTTTGAGATAAATCTGGGTTATTTTACCTTATATAATGTTCCAAGCAGCTAGCTGCAGTGTTTTCAAGTTTGGATGCAGGATTTTGAAGTTGTTCTGTGTTAGCAGTAGAGGTAGTAGGGTAGAGGCCATGCATGTTCCCGGACATACTCCTCAGTAGGGTACCAATGTTGCCTCGGCCAGTCTGGAGCTATCAAGATGATCCTCGGGTGATCTTCTTTGATCTTCAGTAGCACTTTGTGCATCAAAGGAAGAGGTGGGAATGCATATGCTGTCAGGTTTTCCCAACTGAAGGATAGGGAGTCCACCTTCCAAGCAAGTGGGTGGTATGTCCTTGTGCAGAATTTTTTCAATTGGTGGTTGTGTGGGGATGCGAACAGGTCTATTTCTGGCAGTCCCCATTTCCTTGTGATGGTCTTGAAGATGTCTGGATGCAGCATCCATTCGTGGGCATTCGTGGAGGTTCTGCTTAAGATGTCTGCTAGTATATTTTCTTTTCCTGGCACAAATATGGCCTGGAGCTGAATGTTGAGGCTCAGGGCCACATTCCAGAGGTCCATTGTCATCCGGCATAGAGGATATGAATGTGTGCCTCCCTGTTTGTTGATATACCACATAACTGTGGTGTTGTCCATCCTTATCAGCAAATGACCCTGTTGAAGAAATGGTCTGAATGTCTGAATTGCCTGTTTTACTGCCAGCATCTCTTTTTGATTTATGTGTAGGTTCATCTGGTCTTGAGTCCATAAGCCTTGTATGCACTTGTCCACCATGTGTGCCCCCAACCAAGGTCTGAGGCGTCCGTGGTGATAGTCTGGCTTGGGTGAGGCCTGTGGAAGGGCAGTCCTTTGTTCAATTGACAGGCTTGGGCCCACCACTGGAATTCTTGCTTCAGGCATGGAATTATTGGAATTTGGGTTTCTAGGCTGTGCTTGTGCTGAGACCATAAATTCCTCAGGTACCATTGCAATTTCCTCATATGTAGTCTGGCATGTGGAATTAATATTATGCAGGATGCCATGTAACCCAGGGCTTGCAGGATTTTCCTTGCTGTAAGCTGGTTCTGCATTGTTAATGCCATGAAACAGAGTGGTAGCTGCTTCTGTTTTTCTGCTGTGAGGAATGCCATCTGGTTTGATGTGTCCAGTTCTGCACCCAAGAAGGTTATCTTTTGGGATGGTATCAGCCTTGACTTTTTTGTGTTGACTCTGTATCCCAGGGCTTGCAGCAGGTGAATAACCTTTTTCAAATCTTTTGTTAATTTGTCTTTGCTGTCCGCTTGTAACAGGCAGTCATCCAGGTATGGATAAATTTGAATTCCCTGAAGCCTGCAATGAGCAATTACTGATGCCAGGCATTTCGTGAATACTCTGGGCACAGTAGATAAGCCAAAAGGCAATGCTGAGAATTGATAATGCTCTGATCCTGCAAGAAATCTGAGGTATCTTCTGCAATTTGGTCGTATAGGGACGTGCAGGTATGACTCCTTGAGATCCAGAGTCACCAGCCAAGACTCCTTGCCCAGCATGGGAAGAAGTTGCTGTAGGGTCAGCATCTTGAATTTTGGAACAATGAGATATGTGTTTAGAGCGGACAGGTCGAGGATAGGTCTCCATTGGTTTTCCTTTCTTGGTACCAGGAAAAGCCTGGAATAAAATCCTTGTCCTTGTTCCATAGCCGGTACCTTTTCTATAGCTCTCATCCTTAGTAAGTGGTCTATTTGCTGTAGAGCGTTTGTCCTTTGGTTTGGAGGTAGGTTTGGCATTCCTCTCTTCCTTGGAAGAGTATGGAAGTGAAACCTGTAGCCTTTGTCTATTATCTGTAAAATCCATTTGTCTCCTGTAATGTAATGCCAATTTACTGAAAATAAGGCTAGCTTTCCGCCTAAGGGTGCTCCCAGTTGTTCCCTGGTAGGCGGTTTCAGAGCCAAGTCACTGTGATTGTCCTGTGGAAGTGGTAGTGGCTGGATCTGAGGCAGTACTTCTCTGGCTGTTGGGCTGCCACTGACATCCCCTGTAGGCACCTCTGGATTGACCTCTGCCTCTAGGGCATCTATTTCTGCTTCTCTGTGCTCTGGTGGTGTCTGGAAAGGACCAATTCTTGGAAGGCCAGTTCCTACTAAACCTCGGAGGCTGGACCTGTAAGAAATCCTTGACTGTCTGGACAGATTTAGCCTTTTCTTCCACCTTCTTCAACACTTGCTGTGCAGGGGAACCAAACAAACTGTGCTTTTCCATGGGAGCATCTAGAAGCTTTGACTTTACATGGTCTGGTAAGGATTGCTCTTTTAACCATGCATGCCTTCTGATCACTGTACCAGTCATAGCTGATCTAAAGGAAGCCTCCAGTGCATCATAGCCGCATTTTAAGGAATGATTACTGACCTGCTGAGTGTTATGCACCAAATCCTGAAGGAACGTACGGTCTAAAGGCTCAGGTGAGGACAGCTTTTTAGTGAGCTGATCTAACAGAAATTCCTGATACTGAATCATGTGGAATTGACAGTTTAAGGCCCTAGCCGAAAGAGTAGCAGAAGTATAAACTTTTTTACTCCATCTCTCCAATGCCCTAGATTCTCTTTCAGAGCGGAGGGGGTTTTTGGCAGAGGCAGCTGCTACAGCTTTGGGGCCCTGTGAAATAGTTTCAGGATCTGCAATAGGAGCCTTATACAAATGATAATGTGTGTCCGGAACCCTGTAGTATCTGTCGGGCTTAGCAGGGGCCGGAGGCAGGTAGTCAGGGGCAGTACAAGCATCATTAAATGCATCATCCACAACTGTAAGTACTGGAGGAATAGCTAAAGGCCTATGCTGTGGTAAATGTAAAAAGGTCCTAAGCCTTTTCCTAGAGTCTGAAAAATCCTGGCCCTGCCATTGAAATTGTTCCCTCATAGCATGCAAGGTTTCCCCAAAAGAAAATTCCTCAGGAGGAGAGGCAGACGGTATGGAATCCTCTGCATCAGAATCCTCATATGGAGAATAAGGGCCTTCTGGAGGATTTGTGTTTTATGAATCATCAGAGGAGTAATCTGAAGAAACTGGCTCAGGGGGCTCTGCTCTAGGCCTCTTCTCTGGAGGTGGTTGAGAGGCCCTGTCAGGGTGAGACTGGGTTCCCCTGATCAAAGAAATGAGATCCTCTGCTAGACTAAGCATTTGAGTACTAGAGCTAGGCCTGTGAGAGGGGGTTTTAGCAGGCACGGCCTTAAAAGATTTAGCTGCTTTAGCCCTGGCAAAAGCCTTAATTGACATGGATGCAGGGGGCCTAGCAGCCCCACGTGCAGGAGTAGATACATCTAAGGGGATAGTATCTGATAAATCCTGAGAAACTGTAAGAGCAGGTGGATATTCCGTAGCAGATTCAGCCATGCTGGAAGAGGCCTCGGTAGTAGGAGGCATGCGGGCCGAAGGAAGAACGGTTTCAGCCGAAACCGAGACACTGTGGTTGGCTTAACCGCGGTTTCCTTTTCCTTATGCTTTTAGCTAATTGTGAAGTCGGAGTCTCCGGCGGCATGATATAAGCAAGCGGGCGAAAAACTCCTCTGCAAACTCCGACCGACGCCTAAGTGTCCGTCGGTTGAAGGAAGCACAGGCTAGACAAGCTGCTACGCCGTGGTCTGGGCCTAAACAAGGTAGGCAGTAAGAGTGGAAATCTTTATGAGGTATTTGTTTCCCACAAGTTAAACAGTTATTCACTTTTTCTGACATCGGCTGAGGCAAGAAAGAGTCCTACTTAGCTTTTAGAAGTCTTCGGTAGTAGCAATCTCTGGTTCTGACCGACCGCACTTGAACAGCTTCTGCTTCGCAGCGGCAAGAAAGACTGGGGAAAATGGCGTCGGCTGATGCCTTTATACCCGCTGAACTGCAGCTATGACGTCGGGTGAAGTGCGACATCAGCCGAGGCCAGACCCAGACTTTGGAATCTGGCCGACCGAAGGGCTGCCTGAGGCCAGGACAACCCATTTGTTAGGACTGCAGATGCATCCTTGAAGGACATCTTGGTTCACTACCAACATACAATGAAACTCAAATATTTAAAATAACAGAAACTTTTTGGGTAACAGAACAGTTGCCTTACCTGATAATCCAACCTTACGTATGGAACATTCATTCTTATCAGTCTTTCAAACAAAGATACATCCAGGTTGAAATTTCTGGCTAGTTCATACACAGTGGCACTAGGACGTAGCTGAAAAATACAATGCCTAAGGTTAGTTTTCAAACTTTTTAACAGAAGGGAATCTTGTTGAGAAGACAGAAAAAGAAACCATCATAGCTGTTATGCCAATTCTTACCTGTTGGTGGTCACCGATCAAGATTAAATGTTGACATGCTGAGCTAAGGGTGGTGATAATGTGAGCCTCCAGGACCTCTGCTGCTTCCTCAACAATGACAATCTTAGGGCGAAGCTCTTGTAGGATGCTTCTGAGTCTGGCAGCTCCTACAAAGACAAAATACTGTTTCAGGAATACTGATGCTTCAGTACTCGCTCTAAAAATGTTCTGTGAATGTTTTACATCTTTGGGCTCCCATTTATTTGTAGGCCCTGGCAACAACATATCCACATCTACTAAATGACAACCTGGCAATAGCTTTCTGCTGTTGCATTTTGTATAGTTTACATGCTTTGTTACAGTCTTGGACAAGATCTATTACTGTCACCAACTCTGCTTGGTTTGCATTCACTGTCAGTGAACAGTTACCCCAGCTTACTTTCAGATGTATAAGACCTACAACTGTTTCAAAATCTTTGAAATCTGTACTCCCATAAACTGTGTCATTAGCAATGTCACTTGCTTTTACATCTAAACTAATGAAGCTCACTTGTTGCCTCCAAGTAATAGGTGCTGCAGCTTGGGAAACAGTACATGTGATTTCAAAGGACATCAAAGGAGAGAAACAACATTATGTAGACATTCTCTGAAACAGCATATTTCCTTGAAGTTCCAGGGGCTACTGACTGTATCCACATTGTTATCAAGGCCTGCAATTGCACTTCTGTCTCTGTCTGAGAGAACTTCTCTCAGCATTTTTTTTCCTTATGCATCATGTCACACACTAACTATGGACATACTACAACTATAGTCAATAAGCATACTTAACATAAATGCAACAACTGCTGTGGTATTTAAACATGCTCACACATTCACTCACACACTCGCTCACACGCACACATTCGCACACGCACACGCTCGCACATGCACACACTCGCACGCAGACACTCGCACACACACTCACGCACACTCACTCACGCAAACGCACGTGCACACACACACACACTCACACGCACACGCACCAATGTAAACTCACGCAGATACACACTCACGCAGATACACACTCACACAGATACACACTCACACAGATACACACTCACACAGATACACACTCGCACACACACTCACACACACGCACACACGTAGTGGCTGTGACAGTATTAGGTGCAGTCCTTACCATACCGCACTACCACAGTAAGGTGGGTCCTCAAAGCATTCCACTATGGCAGAATGGGGACAGATTGTGTTGTGGAATGTACCCCATCAACAGCTTTTCCATGCCTGTGTCCAATAAAGCATGGTCATCAGATGCACCACATAATTACACCAGCCCAGTATTTGTTCACCTGAGCTCCTGTCCTATCTCATGTTGACTACATTCTACATGTGGTACAAATACAAATACATGAACGGTATACATCACACAGTCCTCTCTGTCAACACTGTTTAGCAGTAGTTATACTGCACCTCACCCAGCTCCACAACGATTACCTAGGTGGGCCACTGTTGCCAGAATCATAGTTCTATTCCCAGGCATCCACTTTTGCAGCCATCCCTGTGTTCCTCACATAAATGTCTGTAGGTGGCTACAGAGCTTCCTTAAAAAAATTTGCATGAATTTTTTTAAATCCCCATGTGAATAAGGCCTGTGCCCCTTTACCCATCATATCTGACACCCTCTCATAATCTGCAGAGTATTGGGATAATGTAATCCAGAAATCCAACACAAGTCTATATGCCATTCCCAGAAGTGGAATAACCTCCACCCAGCAACACTAAAAGAGTATTACTGTTAAACATGAATTCTCCCCACTTATCACCATTTCCTGCACTATTAACAAAGCAGTTGTAAACTGATCTTTCCTCTCTAGAACAAAATCAAGTAATGTCACTTACTATTCCAGCAAAATTCTGTAGCACAATGAGCAATGCAATGACCAATAATTGTTTTTATCACCCTGTTTCAAGGCTCATAGTGCAGCAATTATGCTAATGGGGAAATTTAGGGTAAATGTGAACGAATTTCACATTTAACATATTGTGTATCAGCCATGGACTCTCCTTAACATTACTGACAGTCACATACACCCATGCCGTTCCCTACTTACAATAAAAAAAAAAAAATCAGGTTCCTATTAGATGACCGAAGACACAGTATATCGAATGCGCCTTGGTCGAACCGAAAACAATGAAAAGGAAAAATAACGAAGCAGCTTTTAAGTGAATTCTTTCCCAGGGAAAGAATTTGCTTGACCGCTTCCGTTACTTTGACTTTTTTTGTAAAAAAAGCTGTTCTGAACTTTCGAGATTGTAAAGTTTCACTTACATGGGTTCAATTATTCATCGTTTGCTTTTTTAAGCATTCGATGATATAATATAGACCCCAAAAAATCATAGGAATTTTTCTGTACAGCCTGCTTGAGGGCTCTCAGCTATGTTCATCATAGTGTGTCAATGCGTGTGCAATTCACCCTTAAAATGAACTTCTAGCTTTTAGTGTGGATGCTTATAAAATGTCCTGGATGACTGGCAACATTCCTAAAGTATGCTGTAAATGTAGTTGCTACTCTTGCAGAATGACATCTAGAAACTCAAGAAATGTTTTGTTGTGCTTACCAAACTGATTCATGATGCCACCCTTGCAACTGCATACTGCAGAGTTTTACTTCCTCATGAATAAATGTATTGAATATTTTCCCCATCTGTCACAAGAATTGTGACAAATTTAGTCCTATGCCTTCATGGTGGTTTTAAAGGTTGTTGGGGAAGTACTCCACTTTATATGTAATGGCAGCATATTTTACAAACAGGAAGTACACTGCAATAGGTACCTGTTTAGGTACCTGTCATACATGTGGTATTGCTGAAGTAATTTACATTTAGGTCCTTAGACTGGATGTTTGCTTTAACTCTGATTCAACTAGGTGAAAAAGTTCAAAGAGTGATGGTAATTCATAGCAAGAAAGGTTGAGCACAGATCACCTTTACTGAGTCTATATGACGCTGAGAAGAGGGACAAGGCTTTTAATCCATCAAAGTTGCTAAGGATGTTGAAACCTGAGATCTTTTTGTTGAGAAAATGCTGAGGTATCTCACGTTGGTTTAAATGTTTAGCAAGACACATTATAAAGTCGACACTGTATTCAAAGTTGTCTTTTTAAGGAAGGAATAACCAGGCATTACATATTAAATAAATGAAAAAAAAAACAGAAAAATGATTGGGAAAACATATGTAATAACCTGGAGAATTCTACCATAAAAGTTAATTAAAATACAAGTGACTGAAAAAAAAAAACAGAAAAAAAGAACAGAACAGATGTGGACAGTACTATCAGTGTGGGTTTGAACATAAGACAAATTCCGCTGTTGGAAGGGGAAAGAAGTTCCACTTATGTAAGTCAGAAAAATTCTCCAAGTCAGCTGTTTCTTGATGGTGGGAAGATGTTTCTAAAGCCACAGCCTGCTGAATTACATAGTTTCAAAGAAACTTTGTATAAGACCTGTTGCTTACATCTCATCTAGTCTAATTTGTAGACTGTGTTTATTCATCCCATAGCATACCATGTGATTTTTCAGATGTTAATGCTGTCACACTTCTTTATAAACTAAAAGTACCTATGTGGATACTACGACACTGTATTATTTTCCTTTTATTAAATATATGAGGTATTGTAAATCCATCCGTGTACACATGCTCACGAACTGATCAGTGCAAATACTCTGATTAACCAGATGCATTGCTGCAAACTGTACCTGTAGTTGTCATTCCAATAACTCTAGCATGCCTCAGTACGGTCAGATCTTCTTGGTTTCTCAGTTCTTTTAACCTTCGGATCACACCTTGGTACTCATTTTCATATGTCCAGACCTGATGCCTTAATTCACTCAGATATTTGGACCTCCACAATCTGAAAGTGAACCAGTATAGTACAGAGTGAGTTATGTACAGGCAGGACCTCTAAGAAACAGTTACAATACCTTTATAGAACTAATTTTTTATTTTAAAGTTAAGTAGAATAAAGATGCAGTTCTGTAAGGCTATAATAAGCATATGGTGCATGCTGAAGCTAAAATTATAACCGGTTCAGATGTGAAAAAATTGTAACGGCCAGATCCATTGTTAATGGTAATTAATAGCCAAGCTATGCATTTTCATGTTCTTTGTATCTAAGGATCATAGGCAGTTACTAGGCTAATGGCCCTGGGGCCCTTACAAGCCTAGCCAAGAGTTAATCCCCAAAAAAGAAACCTCAGTCAGCACCTGTCACCCCTGTCAATGATGGACGCAGGTGGAATCCCTGGGACAAATTTGTGGTTTCCCATCCACTCATCAAGGTTGCGCTTGAAGAGAGTCAGTGAGGTACTTTGTATGGCATGCATGGGAACTGTATTCCAGAGACAGGGTAGCCTCTGGGGGCCAAACCTGTCTCTCCAGCAGGTTCTGTTAATGTTGCATATTAGATTTAGGCCTTTTGAGACAGTAAAGCGTAAGGAGTTAAACTTATGGATATGGAGCATCTCTAGTAGGGCAGCGTCCGAGACTGCCTTGTAGGCAAGACACAGATCACCTCTGAACAATCTGTACAATACTGAGTAGAGTGATAGTGATTTGAGTCTGTCCACATAGAACAGGTGATGGAGGCCATGAATTCTCTTTTGTGAGGTGTTTCTGTGGCCTTTCCAGTTGGTGCAGGTGTTTGGAGAGGTACATACCAAACATGGCATTGCACTCAATTACTGGCCTAATGAGTGTGGAGTACAGACAAATAATAACCTCTTTTTTCTGGATGTAATCCCTTTACTTATGAGATCAACCAAGTAAAAGGCTTTTCTGACCATTGCCGTTACATGATGGTCGAATGTGAGATTGTTGTCAACTTGTGTACCCAGGTATCTCGCAACAGGTTGTGTGCTTAGGGGGTTGCCATTGATGTGGTAATCAGTAGGGGCCATGTTTTTGCAGAATGGCATGATAATATATTTTGTTTGCATTTAACTTAAGGCCATGACTTTGTCACCAGTCATTTGTTGCTGTGAGGCCCTCTTGTAGTGTACTAACATCATTTGGGGTGTCAATGACAGCACCCAACTTACAGTCATCTGCAAACTTGATCAGCCACAGGGCTTTTGTTTTTGCCTGGACCTCTGAGAAGTAGATGCCAAACAGTAGGGGTCCCAGGGCAGACAGAGGTGGAGGCATCTATTTTGACCTTGTGGGTCCTATTGGTGAGCCAGCTGGCCACCCACCTGCTGGGACAGGGATTTATGCCAAGTTGTGTTAGCTTTTCTATGATGCCCAAGTGAGGGATTGTGTCAAAGACTTTGGCAAAGTCAAGGTAAGCTGTATTTGCTGACTTTCCCTCATTCTGGGCCTTGGTGATAAGTCAACCAGGTTCAAAAGGCAAGATCTGTGCTAACTGAATCTGAACTGGATGGGGTCAAGTGCTTGGAGATTGCCTATGTCCTTGTTTATGAGAGCCATAATAATATGCTCCATGGCTTTACAGATCAGACCTATGTTAATGGGGTGAGAGTTTCTAGGGTCAGTAGTGGCACCACCTTTGTTCAAGGGGATGACAATGGCAGATCTCCATTCTGCTGGAATGAAGCCTGTATTTATGCTGTGGTTGAATAGGGTGCTCAATGGCAAAGCTAGTTCTTGCTGGAGATGGTGCAGAATACAGCCTGGGATACTATCAGGCGCCATGAAAGCTGTGTTCTTTGTCTTGGATAAGGCCTTTAACACTTGATCTTACAGAGATATGAGGTGTAGGACAAGTATTGGGGATGTCGAAAGGGCCTTTGGGGGAACAGGGGGGTAAAGTTTACACTGTAACTATCTGCTAGCAGGTTGGCTAAGTCAACATGATCAGTGTAACTGGTACCGTTAAATACTAATGCAGAACAAACATGGACTTTGCCAAGGAGGTTCCTGATGTAACTGAAGAAGGCTTTGTGGTTTCACTTTGTTTTGGAGTCTAGTTTTGATTCATAATTGTCTTTGGAGATTTTCACTAGTGATCGAATTTGCTTGTTGAGGCTAAGGAAGGAGTTTTTCCAATTGGGACTTTGTGCCTTTTTACACCTGGACAACAGTTTCTTCCTTTTGTTGTAATACCTGTTGATAGAGGATGTCCACCAGACAAGTTTGTGTTAGCTTGAGGAACAGGTTTTAGTACTGTTGGCTATGGCTGAGCCATGCAGTTGTACAGGTGCTTGTATACTGCATTGGCACATTGTTCAGCATAGTTGTCTGCATCCTCCGAGGGTGGTGGTGGTGGTGTGAAGCTACTGATACCCTCCCTTAGGAGGTTGCAGTCAGCTTTTGAGAAGTTTTTTAACCTGGTAATGGCTGGAGGGCTGGGTTGGGCAGGATAGAAACTCTGAATGAGACAAACCGATGATCTGATCTCACCAGGGAAGAACTTACTATGGGAGTTGTGCAGCGGTTATCCATGTTGGTGAGAGCCAACTACATAATGTTATCCCTCCTTGTGAGGGATGAGACGAGCTGGTCTAGTGCATTAGAACTGATGAAGTCAAGGAATCATTGGGAGAGTGCATTAGTGCAGGAATAGTTCACCCAGTCTATGGGTGGGATAGTTGAAGTCACCAAGGTCAGGGTGTTAGGGGGCACCTTGATGGAGACCAGTAGGTCCAGGTAGGTGGAGTGGATGTCCTGAGTCATGGAGGGGGGTCTATACCTGGCTATAACTTGGATGGGTGTCTTACCAGCTGTCAGTTGCACTTAGAGTAGTTCTAGTGCTTCATGCTGGCAAACTAGTCTGGAGGTGTGCTTGTCATTAATGAAGATAGAGCCTCCACCCTTAATCTTCGCAATCTCATTTTGGGGTCGGAATGTGTGGAATGAGGTATAGCCTGATAAGGCAGGGGTGCTCTCTACAATGCCCCCATTACCTCACCTAGGTAAGCGCCTTGTACAATAGATTTGCACTTTCCAACTGTCTTTGTAGCCAGCCTAGTTGAAATGGGCATCCTGAGACAATGCAGTGATTGCCTCATGTTTACTGATAACCACCTACTACTTATACATGCAGGCGCAGTGTGTGAGAGATGTAGTTATATAACATCATTGGAGTCAAAGCTCTCTCTCAAAAGCAAAGCTAATAACAAGCAGGTTGTCAGTGCCACACAACATAACATTAAATAAAGCACACACAGCTCAGGCCAAACACATAAGCCTGCATATGCTGAGGCTCAAGTAACTCCTGAAAGTAACCTAAGCAACCTTAAAAAGACACACCACAGTCAGAACCCAATATGAAACATACATCTAAGAGTAACACTGACTTAGTTAAATCCCATAATGCAAACCTACACACAAGGTCATCTTAGTTACAGCTGACTCCAAAGTGAGACACACCAATGCACCACTCACCAGGCTATGCAAATAGAGGGTCATGGTCAGTTGCTTTTTACATGCCAGGATTCACCACATTACACAATCACTAAAGTCATTGCACTACAAGTATTCACATGACACAGTCATGTGGGTGTAAATGACTTAAGATGTACCTCTCTAGGCTGTATGAAAAGAGACATGATGGAGTTCTCAGATTATGTGTCTGAAGCTGGTATGAAACTAGATTTGCACTCCCTACTACCATCACCAAGAATGATGCCACAATACAAACAAAAGATTAATGATTTCAACAACTGGCTGAGCTTCTGGTGTCATTCAAAGGAGGTACAGCATACATACATCAGCCTGGCCTTGAACAGATTGTAGACAGTCCCAACTGCTTTGTCTAAAATGGCCTGCACTTCTACTCTCAAGGTTTTTATATACTGGCCAAGTCTTTTTCCACTCCCATAGTGCCTTTTTTAGGCAATGCCTGTCTTCTGAAGCTTTCAGCATGACTAAATGAAATCTGGATAACATTAAGGTATTGCTATTCAAAAAAAAAAAAAAAACTAGGAGCCCAGAAACCATCGATACATACATCATCACAGAGACCTGGTTCAAGACTACTGAAAACAGTCCATCAGTGCAAGGTTTCAATGCTTATCACACATTCAGGCCACCGCATTAGACAAAGACACTAAAGGTGGTGGAGTCACCATATTCCTAGAAAAACACTTCATCTCCATACTGGTTACACAAGATAATGACCTGGAACTCCACCATGTCCAACTTACTAATAATAATAATAATACAACCCCTTATTATCTCATATTTAACTACAGAACCCATTTTATGCCCCTTTCAGCCCATACCATCTACCTAACTAATATGGAGTCCCTATGTATTAAACCAAATAGTATTCTCCTAGGAGACCAACTACCCTTCCATAAACTGGGAGACTTACACATCTGTAAACATGCATGCCCAGAAATTTCTAGACTTCGTTTATGCACACTTCCTATGCCAATTAGTCTGTACCCCAACTAGAAGCAATAAGATTCTTGACTTGGTCTTTATCATTATGAGGAAGCTTTCCTCCACACCAATTATTACTTCCTCCATGATCAATTCAGAATACAGGTGAATTGCATTTAGCATAAGGCTGAAGCCTGAAGCATTTTCCTATACCTAGGTACTCAGAAATTATGCGAAGGATAATCTACTTAAACTAACTGATAATCTAGCTAAATTCAAAAGCCCCTTCCATCTTGATGACTCAGCTGCTTATAGGGGATCATTCACTTCCAAATTTTAAACACATGTACATAGCTACACAGATGCATTTGTTACCCTCAGAAATAAATACAACACCAAATTCAAAAATAACCACCTATGGTGAAACCCCAAATACAAATAGGCTCTACAGCAGAATAAAAATGCTCACGGTACACAGAAATAAATCTGTCAAGATGCTAAAATTCTCTTGCTAAACTAAATGACAACACCCTGATCAAATGAACTACAGCCAGAAATGAGATAAAATACTCACCCAGGTGATAGACAACCCCAAAGCCTTATTTAATTGTGTTAAACATCTCAGAAACAATGCCCAGCACTGTGCAGCATGAATAGCAAATTGTATCACATATTTGGACTCACAGGACATAGTCAATCTTCTAACAGACAAATTTAGCTCAAACTTCACCCCCCCCCCAAATCTGACAAGAACAAGTTCTCAATCCTCTATCTAGGGCCAAGAACACTATATTTATGGGACCAGATAACATACCAGGCCGCCTGCTGGAACATGACTTATCTGATGCCCTACAGAAGTTATTCTTAAAACAGGTTTTGTACCAGATTAATGGGGAACAGGGACAGTCATTCCCTTGCACAAAGGTGGGACTTCAGTCTAGGGTCATTACAGTCCCTTAACCTTGACCAGTCTCATTTGTAAAACTATGGAAAGGAACATTATGGAATTAATAAACAGACTCTCGCCCCAGCCAAATCAGCTTCATCAAGGGCAGGTCCTGCCTAATTAACTCAGTAAACTTCTTTGAAAAAGTTACTGATGTGATGGATGAGGGAAAAACAGTGCACACCACAATACCTAGACCTTGTAAAGGCATTTCAACATCTCAGCACTCGGGTGTGTGCGTCTTTCGGCTTTTCCCGGTTAGGGGTCGCCACAGCGGAACTCCAGTCCGCTAATGATTGGCAGTAGAGTTTTACATGCTGGCTTGCCGGGCCTAACGCACAACCTTCAACGAAGGAACGCCCATTCACGCATGTCGTCACACAGTAGACGCTTTAACTGAGAATCGAACGGGCAACGTCTAACTGTGAGGCGACAACGCTACCGCAGCACCACCACCGCAGTTATCTCAACACTCGGGTACTGCAGATAAACTCTTCAAGCTAAATGTCAATCTCTATGTAACTCACTGGATAGTAAATTGGCTCACAAACAGAACACAGGAAATTAGGGTGGATAGCTCTATCACCTCCAAAAGAATTGTCACTGGTCGTGTACCTCATGGGTTCAGTCCCTGGGCTACTCCTTTTTGGCATTTACTTCACAGAGGCTAAAGCTAATGTTAAGGGTTTGTAGCTGACCAAGTTCGCAGATGAGTGTGAACTTAATGCCTCTATAAACTTCCCAGAGGACACCAAGATTCTCCAAGAAGGCTTGTCTCAAACCATGGACAAACTATACGGCAAAACATGTATAATTTTATCCTTCAGAAAGAAAGACTCTCCTTGCAACTAACACAGTCATAAAACACCCCTGAAAATTGCTCCTGTAGTTATGCATTGAACTGTCTTTTGATTACTATATATCCTCTGCTGTAAGGAGGTCCTTTTTTCATCATAGGTTCATAGGTTCATAGGTTTATACTAGGCTATCTGCCCTAAGGCATTTATAAGCCTAGCCCAAATTTTTGTGGCTTACGCCACCCCTTATATGAAAAAATACTGTGCCCATTAGTTTGTTGTGCCTCTGTCCAGCAGTGACACAGAGATGATTCCCGGGATAAACCTACGATCTCCCATCCACAGGTCAAGATTTCTCTTGAACAGAGCCAGCGAGGTGCTCTGCCTCACATGGATCGGGAATTTATTCCACAGCATAGGGAGTCTCTGAGTGATAAATCTATCCCTCCAGCACGTCCTATTTATATCCGTGCTAAGGTTTAAGTCGCTTGCTCTAGTGGTTTTGGTGGATTTGGATTTTTGAGGTGGAGCATGTCCATTAATTCCGGGTTGGACATGGCCTTGTATGTCAGGCACATGTCACCTCTGAGCAGACGGTATGCAACTGAATAGAGCTGGAGTTTCTTCAATCTGGCAGCATATGACAGATTTTGGAGTCCCTTTATCCTTTTGGTGAGGAACTTTTGGGGTCTCTCCAATTGCTGCAGATGTCGGGTGAGATGCATCCCAAATGGGGCATTGTACTCGATCATTGGTCTGATAAGTGAAGAGTACAGGGGAACAATGACCTCACTAGATCTGAATGTGAATCCCTTCATGATCAGGTGGGCAATGTAGAAGGTCTTTCTAACCACTTTAGCAACATGAGTGTCAAAAGAAAGGCCACTGTCAACCTGGGTCCCCAGGTCCCGGATAACCTCTTCTGTGCTTAGTGGATTGCCACCTATATGGTAGCTTGGGGTTACCTTGTTTTTCCCAAAGGGTATGACTATACATTTTTTGGCGTTTAACTTCAGGCCATGGCTCTGGCACCAGCTATCTGTTTCCGTGAGTCCCTTCTGAAGGATATCCGTGTCCGATGCACTTTCCACTATGGCGCCCAGTTTGCAGTCGTCTGCAAACTTTGTCAGCCAAAGTCCTCCCATGTTGGCCTGTACTTCTGAGAAATAGATGCCGAACAATAGGGGGCCAAGGACCGAGCCCTGTGGGACACCACTTGTGACCGGCTTGGAGTCTGACATAGCGCCAGCAACTCTAACCCTGTGGGTTCTGTCCTTAAGCCAGTTTGCAACCCATCTTGTGACATATGGGTTTACATTTAAGCTGGTAAGTTTTTCTACAATACCCGAGTGGGGTATTGTATTGAAGGCCTTTGCAAGATGATCATATGCTTTGTGATCATACATCACAAAGCATACATCTAAAGGTACTACATCCAGGTCTAGTTTTGCAATCATGCCACTGTACTCAGTACTCATTAAGCCAACCTCCGAGTACAATGCCCCTTTTGGAATGATACAACTGGAATGATCACAAGTTAAAAAAAAAAGACGAGGGCTTAAACAGTTAAAAGTATGCAGACCATTTTAAAGCTTTATCCCTTTTCTCAGTATCATACAAGTTACTGAGAGGCAACCAATGCCTCATATACTGAGGTTCAACAGACTCTATTCTGTCAAACCTACTACTCATTTGTAAGCCCAATGGTATTGTAAACACCTGCTCAAGAGATTAAATCTGTTTTGCAAAACAAATGTGACTTGTTGGAGGGAGAGGTATGTATCGCAGAGAATACCACTTACATGGAACTGTCTTCAACTCCACATGAAGCAAAATACTTCTCTTACTCTGTTTAAATATAATGGCTAGGTAACCACAAATGCACCCCTGTTTTAGCATCCGTGACCCTTAGGAATATCAGAAATATATAAACATCCTGACATATACTTGTTGGGTCAGTGTCTGGGTTATTCATATGCAAAATATAAGGGCTAAAAACTACCATGGAAATGTACAGCTAGGTTTCTTAAAATCATCGCAGATCAACAGCCTAGTAAGTACCCATGAACCTATAATTTTAGTGTGTAGTTCTAGCTATACTTATATGTATGTATGTGTATGACTGTATATATGATATGATTATGTATATATAAATATAAATATATATATATATATATATATATATATATATATATATATATATATATATATATATATATATATATATATCCTCAAACACCAAATTTTCAAAATACTGACCATCAAAACAATTAATTGTTTTTGTAATCCCCACACCTTCTGCTAATTATCTATACCAAATCTGACAGTGCACAGCAGCAGGGTAAGTGCAAATTCCCTCACCCCACTGCACCACAATCCCACAGAAAATGCTGGCAGCAAAAACTCCATTGATAACATTTTGATTAGCATTCACCTTTATTTACAACCTGACTTTGGTTGACAAAACAGATGGGCAACCAGTGTACAAGACTGACAACACCTGGGGTAGAGGAATATGCCCCTTTCCTAGTGACTGTGCAATCTTGGTGTTAGTATACTTAATTTGCAAGGCAGTCGGGGTGCGGGGGAATGGCCTCTTTGCAAAAAACAGTATTTTTTTTATTTTTGCATGGTGTGAAGCTGTGCCTTGGAGCATGCTTTACAGTGTTGTTCATTTTCTTCAACAGTCTGCATTTTAGTGTACATAACAAATCTTGTATTTTTGCTGCTACAACAATTTTTGTGTTCCAATAGATGGTATCAGAATTCTTTATATTATGTTGAGTCATGACTGAATGTAATTTTAGATATTTATAATAAAGATTACTTTTTCAATTTTTTTTAATTATGTGACCTTTGAAGATCAGAATGTAATTTGATCTGTATTTTTTTTAAGAAGACTTGTAATTCCTATTATATACAGACTTTTTATATATTATATTTTTTGGTAGCTCTTACTAAATTTTTCTTGTCATTTGTTCATGTTCCACTAGATGATGATATTCATTTATGCATTACAGCAAGTTGCAATTAATCATATTTTATAGGCACTTCATGGTACTAGTTTGATTTATTTTTTTATGAGTCTTACTTATATTGATCGTATCAAAATTCCAATCTATTTTTCATTTTTTTCAATGAGATTTTTTTTGTTATATTTTGAATTGACAGTAGAATAGAGGTTGTTTCTGTCTGGTCAACAAAGCTGCAACATGTAAATGCCTGCTCTACTGTGTCCTCTACAACACGTGTGGGGTTGAGAGTTAGTTCTAAACGCCATAACCATAGTCCGCACTCTGCTGCGAAGTGAATAGGCTTAACAGACCACTTGGAACACGAGCTAACCTCAAGCCTCTATGTTCCGTTTAAATGCAACTTGGTTTTACTGAGAGTAAGAGGATCCCCGCTAATACTGTAAATGCATTACTCCCTAATCTAATTGCCTAGAGGTCTTGTCAGCAATTTACTATAGCATTTTCCCCCACTCATGTATTAGGACTGATTATAGTCTGTGGCAAGATTACCAAACCTACCGGTGACCTAGTGGCTATAGTTACTAGTGTGCACTTAATGACCAGTCAGTAATAAAGTATTATTAATGTCCTTAATCCCCTGCATTTACTGCGCATGTGGTTATCTCAGCTAGAATCCTTCTATCCATAGCATTTTTGCTTAAAGTAGTGTTAGCCTGAATCAAGGGGTTTAGTTCTACAACGATAGACTGCTGAGAATTGTTGTAATTGTTTTTAAAATGTATTTGCTTAAACTATTTGTTAGCCTGAATCTAGGGGGTTAATTTTTACAATGATAGACTGTAGAGAATTGTTGTAATTGTTTTTAAAGTACCTTAAGCCGTATCTTGCATTTAAATGCTGGACATTGTGCCGTGTTTCACATTATCGGCTTTTTGGTTTCTGTGACTGAATCAAACAGTTTAACTGTACAACGATGCTATGTTACCAATTCCCTTGACTGCAAAGAATGGTTTTAATTGTTCTTTTAAAATACATTATCACATATCTAGAATCTAACTGTTGGTATTTGAGCTGCATTTTTTTTTACAAATACTGGTTGTCTTGTTTCTGTGACTGTTCTCTATCACATTGCTCTCCTCTCTAAATTCTTCATAGCTTCCCAATCCTCAGTCCAACAATGACTTCTGATACCACCCTGCTAGACGTGGAAAGAAAAACGGCGCCTTTTTCAAGTAAAGGACCCGAATCACGTACGCCCTGAATGTAGTAGCTCTACATTTTAAAAGGTTTATAGAAAGTATGTGTTTTTACTGTTAACACTGCTAGTATAGATGTTAGTCCAATACCCCTGCTAGGTGGTTAGACCAAGCGCTCTACCAGGTGTTACAGCAGTCAAACCTCCCCCACTCTGTATCCACACATTTGCCCCTCTCCAACCTTTTTCTAGCATCTAAAAGCCCGTCTTTCAGTACTTTCCCCAGCCCCAGGTTCTACCATGGCTCATAACTGTATTTACGCAGTTTCACCACTAGATGGCAACTTGTACCCACTTATTTACACTTACCTTTAGTGTAGCACCTTTTTTTCACTTACTAGTGTAGTTTTTCAGTATCTCTACTTTCTACCCTACTCCCCTACAAACATTCTGCTTCTCCTACTTTTAGTCCTTAGGGTTCACCCTTCTCCCTTTGTGCATATCTTACTTCTAAACTTGTTATCTACTCTATTGATTGTTCCCATCCTGACCTGCACTCTACCTCCCTTTGGCTCTTCCCGCTCCGTTTGCCCTGCGGGCTCACTCCATTCCCCTACCTTGCCCCCAATTTCCACCCACCCTCAGTACCTCTACACTTATACTTCTTCACACCACACCCCACACACACCTACACCAATCACACACACCCTCTACCAAGCCCCTCCTAATTCCATACACACACCAATTCTCACACACCCATACAACAATGCCTACCTTCCCCCCGCAAACTTTACTACTAGCTACCCTACTACTATCCCTAACCTACATTACTCAACTTAACCACCCCACCAACACACACCTACCTCACACCCCACATACCACCTCCTCAAACCTCCCAAATACTTCCCAAACATATTCACAGATCTCCCCTGAACTCTATTCCTCCAGCCCATCTCATCTATCGAAACACAATATACTCCTCGCCCCACCCTCCCAACACCCTATCCTAAGTGCTTTCTCAAAAAAAACCCTTCCCCTGCAAAACCATATTTCACAATCCCCAGTACACCTCCTTAGACAGCTCCTCCCCAATACCTCACTCTCACTCTCAGGTGACATCCACCCCAACCCTGGTCCAAACCCCACCATTACCCACCCAAACCCAACTTCCAAACCGCACAAACCCAAGTCTATCCGCCTCACCATCCTAAATGCACAAAGCCTCCGCAATAAAATTCCCAACCTTCACACCTGGCTCTCTCATAACCAGCCTGATATAATCACAATATCTGAGACCTGGCTTAAATCCTCCATCAAAGACAATGAAATCCTCCCCCTGGCTACCATATCATACATAATGATAGACCTCATAGAAAAGGAGGTGGTGTAGCTATTATCTATCCCTCCACTCTCACCTTTACTCCATTGACCAACCCCAGCCCAACCTTTGTCAATGCTGAAATGACTGCAGGCTTTTTAAAACTTAACTACAAATCCATTTGCATCTGTTCCATCTATATCCCACCTGGAGACAATACCAAAACACTAGAAGACATCCTCTCTTGGTTTAGCTACAACATCAAAAATGAAACCTACATCCTAGGCAACATAAATATTAACTGGATGTCCTTCCTCTCAGATACCCCAACTCACTCAATCAACCTTTACAATTTCACCCAACTTATAAACCTTCCAACCAGGCGAAATAAAGATGGTACCTCCGGTACCATTATAGATTGGATATTAACAACCCACCCCAACCATACCACTAATGACAGTATAATACCAGACCCCCTAGGCGACCACCTACCAGCCTTTGTAGACCGCCTACTCTCTCACATAGATAAACAACACCAATTTAAGCAATCCTGCAACCTAACCTCCTTCAGCCCTGAAATCTTCTCAGAATGCCTTAAGATTACTGACTGGTCTCCCCTAAGAAGCCTTCCACTAGATAATGCTGTATCATATATTTTAACCATACTTTCCTTACTCTAGTAGATAATCTAGCCCCCCTCCAATCCAAACACATCAGAACTAATCCCTGCCCCTGGCTATCCCAGGAAACTACACAGATAATGAAACAACGAGATAAATAGTGGAAACAGTACCATAAACAGAATAACCCCAACACCCGCCAAGAATTTAAACATTTACATAACCTAGCCAAAAAATTAATAGCAAAAGATTGCAAAACCTACTACTGCAATCTGCAATCCAAGCACTCAACTAACCCACAGAAATTCTGGACCTCCATCTCCTCCATTCTCAACCCCGGTAATAAAGCCAGCCCTTGCCCTGATCCTAACCTCACCAGCCTTAAAACAGCCACAAAATTCAAAACATTCTTTATAGATTGCATAGCTAAACTATCCTCTATTTTCCCTAACCCCCACACCAACACAACCCCCTCACCCTGCCCCCCTAACCCCACCTCACCCTCCTTCTCCTCCTCTCTTCTCCCTTAAACCTGTCGCCACTAACACGATAAAAAGACTACTCCTAAAGCTAAAATCATGCTGCAATGCCCCAGATAACCTTCCAGCAAATTTCCTTAAACTATCCGCTGAATCAATAGCCTGTCCCATATCTATTCTTATAAACAGATCTGTACATGAATCTTATGTAGCAACCATCTGGCGAAATGCATTCATCAACCCTCTCCACAAAGGTGATAAGAACACAGACACTACCAACTTCAGGACCATAGCTATACTCTCTCCTCTCTCTAAAATTCTAGAAAAAAACATCCACTCCCAACTCATGCCATACCTAACCCAGCACAACCTCCTCTCTCCCACCCAACACGGCTTCGCCTCGGCCACTGCAACATGACAGCCCTCCTTTCCTTTCTTGAGACAATCAACCTTGCATGTGACAATGGCAAATACATATCCTCACTGTTTCTAGACCTCTCAAAGGCATTCGATACCATCTCCCACTCCCTACTCCTGTCCCACCTCTCTCCCTCAACCTTAGCCTGGTTCTCCAGCTACCTTTCCATGCGCCAACAGACAGTGTAATGGAAAGAGTCAACCTCCCCTTTCTTACCTACACCCAAAGGAGTTCCACAAGGATCTGCACTGGGCCCACTCCTCTTTAACATATTTATCAACAACTTCCACCACTCCATCCCTGACACCTCAGTTATCCAATACGCTGATGACTCCATCATCATCTGCTCAGCCTCATGCTCCTCCAAACTTCTACTCAAAACCCAAATAGCCTTCTCAAAACAGAATCATGGATGCAATCCAATCACCTAGCCCTAAACGCCAACAAAACAAAACTAATGATTTTCACTGTAAACAAAACCTCCCAATTCAACAGAGACCTATTTTCCATCAAAAGCCACAATAACACCCCTCTAGAAATCATTCCCAGTACCAAGCTACTTGGCATTACCATTGATGAAAACCTAAAGGTTGACTCCCACATCCTCTCCGCGATCAAAAATACCCACCAGACAATCGGTCTCCTCTACAGACACAACTGCTACCTCACCCCCTCCTGCTGACAAACCCATGCATCTACCTTTCTTCTCCCCTCTCTCTTGTACAGTGCTCCCCTATTCTCCAGCCTACAACTTGGCCTCCGTTCCAAAGTCAAAGCTTGTTACAACAAAATCTGCAAATTTGCAACCAATTCTAAGAACTCTTCCCATCACTGCCACTCTCTACACACCCTCAACTGGCTAGAACTCTCCAACCATTTAATATACTTACAACTTACAATATCCCACAAACTCATCTTCACACCAACAGAATGCCCTTCTCTTGCCAAATCTCTTATACCCTACACACCCAGCAGCTCCCTGAGATCCAAACGCCAAAACCTCCTACAAGTGCACAAACCCTTGCACCCACCTGGCCAACTACTACTATCCCACACCATATCCAAACTGTGTAACTCACTACCCCCCCCACTACATAACTTACCAAATCATAACAACTTCAAATCCATGCTTCTCTACCATCTGTCTTCCAAGTGGGAATGTCCTTCACATGCTCCCACCTAAATCACCCCAACCACCAACTCCTCAACTATATCAACTTTCATTGCCAAAACTAACAAAATGTCTTACGTTCTTCTCTGTACATCTTTCTTTAAAATGTTATGCATACAAGCCTCACTGGCTTTTCTTACACATATTCTCAAACTGACAGTCTCTTAAATGTAATGCAACATATATTCTATTGTAAAACTGTGATTTCTGCACAGTTTGTACTATGTAACTTATAATGTCTATTGTAATGTGGTCACTTTCTGTATATTATAACGTTGTGAATTTCTACATTTTTATACTATGTACTGGAGCTTTTCTCCTCGGGTCTCCACTGAAAAAGGGCCACAAGCCCAGCTGGACTAACCCGGTTAACAAGCAATAAATAAATAAATAATAACTTTGAATTTTGAGTTATCATGTAGTTTATATAAATCACTTTCGGATAACACTGATAATGCTTGGGCTAGCAAAACCAGTTTGTCACTGTTTGAAAAAGCAGTTTTCACTCTTTAATTATGGAGTACAGGATTTTTTTTTAAATTTATTTTACATCCGTGCATCTTCTTTGGAGATATGTGCATCATGTGTGTTAAGTTTAGATATATGCACTTGCATATATATATATATATATATATATATATATATATATATATATATATATGAGATTACTTTACCGATACGACAACATCAAACCATTACTTTATTGAATGATCACAGTACTGAATTTTTTAACAGGGTAAGTATGCACTGGATCAACACGGAATGAGGAAACACACCGCAGTATGTCAAACCCACCCAGGTGGGTAGCTATGCCCACCACACAGCCCAATGTGAGGGGCTGTGCCCCCCACACCCCACCTAGCTAAATATTCCAACTCTGGGATTGCAATACAGTGGGGAAAAAGGGTAAATATCCCTATGTTGGTCATGTGCATACTTACCCTGTTAAAAAATTCAGTAGTGTGATCATTTGATAATGTAAGGGTTTGGTGTTGTCGTTTTGGTAAAGTTATCTTTGGGTAAGTGGGCTTTCGAGTATTAGAAGCAGACCCGTGTACATATACATATTGCCATAGTATTTTCTTGAACCTCCATGATGTGTTGAACATTTCCCATACCTTCCTCCTTAGCTCATACAGCTGTTTCTTCACTATGTGATGAACCATTCTTTCCTTGATAATTCCTACAGCTCTTCTTCTCAACAACCCCAAACAAACTCTGTTCTTTACCATTTCCTTATAGTGTTTCATTTAAATCATGAGCAAACATGCTCCCTATTTGCATTTTTTCTGAATCCTTACTGTCCCCAGACTTAGTGGTTACAGCATTTATCATTAAGCATCCACCTTTTACTGAGCACATCATCTTTCCCTGCTAAGTGTACCTTCCTCACATTCCTATAAATCATGCAGCTTAGCTAGTAGCTGAATGTTTTTGCACTTTCCACAATATGAAAACGTATTAAGATACTTAACAAAGCCTTTAACTTCAGGCAAGTTATACTGTGTAATTAAATATGTCACTTGCTTCCAGCATGTAAGACCCCCCTTCTCTATATTTCACTGACTATAATCTAAACTGTTATTCACATATTCCACCCATTTGCTGAAGGATATTGTTTTCTATGCCATCAGTTAAACTATTCGAACACTTTTTATACAATGATCTAGTTACTCAGGAAAGGAACCAATCTAATGCGGTCTCAGTATATGAACAAAGTGGACAAAACTATGCAAAAAAATTACACACCAATTAGCTTAACTGATTACAGGCAAATGATTCAACCAATGCCTATTGCAACTATTGAAACATCATTATATGTAGACCATGCTCAAAAATGTACACCTGCATGGCTTTATGGAAGGCATATCTACTCTTGCAACCTTAATAAACTTTCATGAGGTAGTCTCTGCAGCTGAGATTTGGAATTATAAATAGTCTTGCGTTAATTTATATAAAATGGAAGGACTGATTACTGGTTACAGAACAGTTCACAGCTCACAAACAATGAGATTACTGGGGATGCTCTGACTAGACCACTGTTAAAGGTGGACAGCTTCAAGGTTTGTACCCAGAGCAATTCTATTTTATTTATGATTTTTTTCTTTACATCAAGCAGATGTTTATCACACAAATAAATGGAAGATGCTAATTGTAAACTGTAGCTAAATCTCCCAGTGATGTAGATTTTGTAAAGAGATAGCTAGATGGCATCACCACTGAAGTGGCACTTACTGTGCCAAATACAGAGCCATAACTTTTGTGAAATTGTCATTGTACATGTGGGTGTGAATGATCTGAGACATACCTCCCTGGACTACATGAAAAGAGACATGGAGGAGCTCTCGGATTATGTAGCCCAGGCAGGTAAGACCCTAGCCCTGAGCAGCATCCTACCGTCACCCAGAATGATACCACAGTACAAGCAGAAAATGATTGATTTCAACAATTGGCTAAGTTTCTGGTGTCATTCTAAGGGGATCCAGTATCTGTCTGCCTGGGATGACATGATTGACAGACCTCGATGCTTTGCCAGAGATGGCCTGCATCTGTCAACCCTGAGCTTCTGGATACTGGCCAAGGCTCTTGCCAGCCCTATAGTGCCTTTTTTCAGGTGGTGTTCCAAAGACCAAATTACCATCGTAAAGCTACAAACAAATGCAGTCTGAGGGTCATGTTGCTCAACGCTAGAAGTCTAAATCTCAAAATGCACTCACTTGAGGCACTCCTTAAAATGGAGAATATCAACATTTGTACTGTAACAGAGACCTGTTTCAAGACAGCAGAAAGCACCCCTACACTACCAGGCTATAATTCATTCCACACCTTTCGGCCCCAGAACTTAGACCGAAGCTCCAAAGGCGGTGGTGTCTCCATATTCATAAAGGATGCGCACACCTCCAGACTGGTAGTCCAACATAACGCATCAGAGATACTTCAGGTGCAGCTAACATTGGGTAAGACAGCAATTCAGGTCGTAGCCTGCTATATGTCCCCAACCATGTCCCATGACTCGCACTCCACATTCTTAAGCACCCTGGAAAATATTAGGGTCCAACCTAACACTCTCTAGCTATGCGACTTCAACTACCCCTCCATTAACTGGGTAAACTACACATGTACCAATACACTTGTCCAACGTTTCCTGGAGTTCATTAATTTCAATGCCCTGGACCAGCTCGTTCTTACCCCCACTAGAGGTAACACTATCCTTGACCTGGTCATTACTAACATGGGCAACCGTTGCTCTACACCAATAGTCAGATCCTTCCTGGTTAGATCTGACTACAAACTAATCACCTTGAAAATCCACATCCCTCCCACCCCCCCCCCAGCAAATGTAACCACCATGAAAAACTTCTCCAAAGCTAACTTTGGGATCCTAAAAACAGAGGCGGCTAACTTCACGGCACCCATGCAAATGCAGAATAGTTGTGTGACTGCAGAATCATACACCAATGCACTGTACGAACACATAACAAATGCATGGATCTCGCCATACCCAACAGAACCAAGACACTCTCCTCCAAAAAAGGAAGTCAATCTGGTGGTCCCCTGCCATAAACAAACTCTACAACAGGAGGAGGAAACTGATGCGGAATAAGGTGAAGGCCCAAGACTGGAAAAACTCCCCTATCTGCCTCAACAAAAAGGTGAGATCCTTCATCAAGTCCTCTAAAGCTAGGTATGAAAACAGAATTGCAGCAGATAGTAAAGACAACCACAAGGTCTTCAACAGTTATGCAAAGAATCTCCACGGCAATACCCAGATTTCCTCTGAGCTACTGCACAATGGTACCTACTATACCAAGCCAACAGATATTGCCAGTATACTGGCCGACAGATTCAGTGTCAACTTTACACCCTCTCCCCCTCAAAGGACCAATCACAATACCAGTAGATTGCCAGGCACACAGTATCACAGGTTAAAACACCACTGTCCAAGGCCAAGAATACAGCTTCTATGGGACCTGAAAATATCCCTGGTTGTGTTCTACATGAACTACAGAGTGAACTGGCACCTCACCTGTGTGCTCTGTTCAATCACTGCCTCACCTCAGGCTTTGTCCCTGCCGAATGGCACACTGCTACAGTTATCCCTCTCCACAAAGGGGAAGCGACTACAGACCCTGGGAACTATCGCCCCATTTGCCTGACGAGTCTGATATGCAAAGCTATAGAACGCATCATGGACCTAATAAACAAGGATATAGGGAATCTCCAAACTCTGGATCCCACACAGTTTGGTTTTGTGAAGGGTAGATCATGCCTGCCTAACTTGGTCAACTTCTTTGAGTCAGTCACCAGAGCTGTGGATGAAGGCAAGGCGGTTCATAAAGCCTACCTTGAGCTGGCCAAGGCTTTTGATACCATTTCCCACTCAGGAATCATAGAAAAACTCACTAAGCTTGACATCAACTCCTATATCACTAGGTGGGTTGCAAACTGGCTCACAGATAAAACCCACAATGTGAAAGTAGCTGACTCCAAGTTAGACTGCTGATTAGTCAAGAGTCGAGTCCCACAGGGTTTGGTCCTGGTTCCTCTCCTGTTTGATATCGACTTCTCTGAAGTACAGACCAACATGAAGGGACTCTGGCTGACAAAGTTCGCAGACGATTACAAGTTGGGAACTATTATTAACTCCCCAAGTGATGTTGACATCCTACAGAATGGCCTCACTGTGACCAACGACTGGTGTCAGAACCATGGCCTTAAGCTCAATGCCAAAAAAAATGTGGCATCGTCCCCTTTGGGAAAAACCAAGTTCCCATGAATTACTACACTGATGGTAGTCCACTGAACAGAGAAGATGTTATAAGAGATCTGGGAACACAGGTTGACAGCAACCTCTCTTTTGATCACCACATTGTCACTGTGGTCAAAAAGTCCTTCTATGTGGCACATCTCATTACTAAGTTTTTTGCATCCAGGAAGAAAGAGATCATTGTCTCCTTCTACTCTTCCCTCATTAGGCCAATCATCGAATACAATGCTGGCATGTACCTCACTAGACACCTGCAACAACTGGAGAGGCCGCAAAAGTACCTCACAAAGAGGATTCTAGGCCTTAAACACTTGTCCTACATGGACAGACTCAAAAAACTTCAACTATTCTCCGTCTCAAATCGCCTACTTAGAGACGATCTCTGCTTGACTTACAAAGCCATGTCTGATCCAGCTCTGTTAGAAGTGCTACATCTAAAGAAATCCCAATCCCTCCACACCACACACTCCAGAGACCTCAACCTCATTACCACAATTAACAGAACATGCTGGAGGGACAGGTACATAACCCAGAGACTGCCCATGCTATGGAACAGACTTCTCATTCATGTCAAGCAGAGCACCTTGCTGACCCTATTCAACAGAAATCTTGATGAGTGGATGGAAAACAGAAAATTCACCCCGGGGTAACACCAGTGGCTCTACTTGACAGAGGCAATGGGAACGAAGGTCGGGTGGCACTATGCTAGGGTAATCCTATGGCTAGGCTTGTAAAGGCCCCAGGGCCATTAGCCTAGTACACACCTATGAAATATGTAATTGATGTTTTGTTAAGGTTCTGCAATGCAAATACAATGGGCCAAGTTCCAGAAAAACTGCTCTTGGTGTAAGTCTGTCCTGATTCTGAAAGATTTGCTCTCAGTGTAAAGCTTATCTATAAACAAGATTAAACCGGGGGCCAGACCTACTCTAGGTGTAAGTGGTCATGTACACTGACAGCAAGTCTTTTGGAATCAGGCCTAATGACAGACTTCAGCATCTTAAGAACATGCTGAGTTAAAAATAAAGCTCTAAGACAAATCGGTTTGTTGTTTAAAACTTTGACATCCAAGGCCTTCAATAGATTGTTCGACCTATGTAAGAGTTTTAATTGTCCAGTTCTTGAATACATTTCCTTGTTTTCTACATACTCAATTAGAAGACAGTCAATGTACTGGAATTAGTGAAATGTAGCTTTCCTCAAAACAAATTCCATCTTGCAATGATCTGCATTATACTGTTAGGCTACATTTTTTTAAATTTCAATGGTAATAATTACCATTTGATCTGTGGCAGACTATCCTTAGCCTTTAAACTGTCACATGAAAAATTCTAATGAGTTATTCTGGGTCAGGAAACTTATACAAACAACAGGATCCTCCGACATGGAAACTTTAACTTCACTGTTCCTATAAATAAGACTAGTAAGAGTAGGAACTACCTAAACTACATAATGTCTAGATTAAGGGAAAAGGTCCCACTGGGAAGAACATCTTCCCAGATGCTGAATATACTTAAAAGTTGACAGGATACATGGCTTAAAAGTAGGAGGTACCAGTTCAAATTATGGAGTGTGTGCTCCTTGATGGCCTATAGCCTGAACATGGGTATTATCTAACCAATGAACCTCCTGTATTACTTTGTAATTACTCACACCCGCACCTAAAATTTTCTTATTTTATTTATTTTATTTTTAGTTTGATAACTGGGGAAGTCCACTGGGCCATAAAGAGCCCATTTTCAGTGGAGGCCCATGCAGAAAATCTCCAAATTATTACAAGTTACATGTTACAAAGGAGTAACAAAGATTCGTACAGAACAATTAAACATTTGCAGAAGAATAATACATTCTACAATAGGCACTTAGTGAGTTAACATTTAAAACATATGGTTAAGCTGAGTATTTACAGAAAAGACATTTTTGTCTATAAGCTCTTAGTAAATTAATATTTAAACAAATTGCTAGTAGCCCTTTGCAGGTTAGGTGAACTATTCTGCATGGAGAAAGTACCACAATATTTGTTAATGGAAAGTATTGTACGTTAGATAGCAGACAGAAAATGAGTCCCAGGTAGGGGAGAGATTGTTTTAGGTTGAGATGAAGCAATAGTAGTAGTAATCAGTGATGATTTCAGTGCAGGGTAGAAAGAGAGGGGCTTTAGTTAGTGGATCTACGTGGGCAATTGAGTATGTAGGGTTTTAAGGATGTAGTGAGAGATGGAGGGAGTGACAGTGGTGGGAGGAGTTTTTTGAATTGGTTGCAAGTTTGCAGATCTTGTGGTAGCAAGATTCAAGTTTGGATCATAAGCCGAGGTGGAGATCTGTGAACAGAGGGGCACCATACATAAGGGAGGGGAGCAGGAAAGTGGATGCCAAGGTTTGATGGGTAGAGGGGTTGAGGAAGCATGGAGACCTATCTTTTGGTGTGTTTTTTTTGATTGCGGAGTGGATGGGAGTATCAAATTTTAGTTCTTCATCAATGATGATGCCAAGAAGCTTGGTGGTGGGAACAATTTCAAGGGGGGGTTTGATCTGGCTCTGTATGGTGAATGAGGTTTTATCAATAATGGAGTTTTTGGTAGGGGGAAAAACTCATTAGTTTGGTTTTATTTGCATTTAAAGCCAAGTGGTTGGACTGCATCCAGGTTTCTGTTGTAGAGAAATCTAATTGGGTTTTAGCTAGGAGCTCAGAGGGTGAGAAGGCTGAGCAGATGATAGTCGAGTTGTCTGCATATTGGATGACACACGATTCTGAGATGGAGTGGTGAAAGTTGTTAATGAATAGGCTAAATAGTAGAGGGCCAAGAACAGAACCTAGAGGGATGCCTGTGGTTGTAGGTAGGAAGGGGGAGGTTGAAGTTTTCCATTGGACAGATTGATGGTGGTTGGACGGGTAGCTGGAAAACGAGGCTATGGTGGTGGAAGCGAGATGTAAGGTGGAGAGTTGGGTTATGAGTAGGGTGTGGGAGATGGTGTCAAAAGTCTTTGACAGATCAAGGAATAGCGTAGATACATATTTGCTTGAGTCGTGTTCAAGACGGGCGGAAGCCGTGTTGGGTGGGGGAGAGGAGATTGTTTTGGGTTAGGTGTGTCATGAGTTGTGCTTGGATGGTTTTCTCTAGAATTTTAGAAAGAGGGGAAAGGATGGCTATAGGCCTGAAGTTGGTGGTGTCAGTATTTTTGCCACCTTTGTGGAGGGAAATGATGTAAGCATGGCACCAGATAGAAGGGGCATATGATTCTTGTATGGATCTATTAATAAGAATAGAGATGGGATAGGCGATGCTGTCTGCAGATTGTTTGAGGAAGGTAGGTGAAAGACTGTCAGGTGCATTACGACAGAGTTTGAGTTTGAGGAGAAGTATTTTTATAGTATTTGTGGGAATGGGAGTAAGGCAGAAGGGTGTGGAAGGGGGGGTAGGTGATTGGGGTGGAGGTTGTGATGGGAGGGTCTGGGGCTGGAGGCGGGGGGGTGGGAAGGAGGTGGATAGTCTGGCAATGCAGTCTATGAAGAATGAGTTGAACTGGGTGGCTGTGTCAAGGTTGGAGAGAGTGGGATTAGGGCAGGGGTTTTCTTTGTTACCAGGGTGCAGAATGGATGAGATGAGTCCCAGAATTTTTAGGGATTTGTCGAGTGCAAGGGCTGGAGTTTGGAGTAGTGGGCTTTGCGGTCTTTAGTTATTAGCAAGGACTAGAGTTTGGAGTAGTGGGCTTTGTGGTCTTTAGTTATTAGCTTTTTTGTGGAGTTTTGAAGTTGCTTAAATTCTAGGAGGGAGTTGGGGGTTTTATGTTTTTGATGCTGTTTCCATTTTTTGTCCCTTTGTTGCATGGCTAGTTTAGTTTCGTTTGATAACCATGGGCAGGGACTGGTTTTGATGCATGTGGTTCTCATGGGGGGGGCTTGCTGGTTGTGGAGGGTCAGGAATGGCTGGTTAAAATAGGACATGGCATCATCTAGTGGAAGGGTTTTTATAGGGGACCAGTTAGTATGCTTTAGGAATTCTGAGAAAGTTAGAGGGTTGAAAGAGAGGTTGCGGGTTTGAATGTAATGGTGTTGCTTTTGTACAGGAGATGGGAGCCGGTCGGCATAGGCAGGTAAGTGATCACTGAGAGGATCTGGTATTATTCCGGCTTTGGTGATATGATTTGGGTGAATTGTTAGGATCCAGTCAATGATGGCTCCAGCAATACCATCTTTATTTGGTCTGGTTGGTGAATGAATTAGTTGGGAGAAATTGTACAGGTTAACAGTCTGGGAAGGGGCATCACAGTTAATAGTGGCTCAGTTGATGTTGGTATCACCAAGGATATAGGTTTCATTTTTTATGTGAGAGGAGAACCAGGATAAGATGTTTTCAAGAGTTTTAATGTTATCACCAGGGGGAATATAGAAGGCAGTGATACATATGGATTTGTGGTTGTTTATTTTTAATAAACCTATTGTAATTTCAGAATTCGCAAAGGTTATTTTATTGGTGTAGGGAGTTATGCTATGGGAGGAGGGGTAGATTATAGCTACTCCACCTCCTTTTTTGTGGGTTCTGTCTTTGCGAATGATTTGGTAACCTGGTGGTAGGATTTTGTTATCATTTATGTAGGATTTGAACCAGGTTTCCGTAATGGCGGTTATGTAGGGGTAGTTATGGGAGAGCCAGGCATGGAGGTTAGGAATTTTGTTTCTAAGGCTTTGTGCATTAAGTGTAGTGAGGAGAATGGACTTAGGTTTTGTGGGTTGAGTGGAGGTTTTGGCGACATTAATGTTAGATGTGGGTCCGGGGTTAGGGTGGATGTCACCGGCAAGTGACAGAGAGATATGGTGGAGGAATAGAGTGAGGTAGTGTGGTGGGGATGGGTAGTATGGGTTTTGTGAGACTATTGATTTTTTTGGTATGACATTTAAGAAATGAGTGTAGGGGGAGTGGGGAGGGGAGTAGCTTAGGTTTGAATAGATATGTTGGGTTGGAGCTGAAGAGTTCATGGGAGATGGATGAGTAAGAGGAGGAGTGAGGATGATGGTATGATGCAGTGGGGTGTGTACGAGGGGTATGGTAAGTCTTGGGAAACTGTGTGAGATAGGAGAGAGATTAGTAGGGCAAATGGAGTAATAGTGAGTGTAGATATGTAGAGCATTGTAGGAGGGGTTGTAGTGTGTGTGGTGAATGTGAGGTTTGCAGGTGGGTGGTGGAGATTGGTTTAGGTTAATTGTGATTGGAGTGGTGTGAGGTGGGGAGGAGTCAGGGATGTATAAATGTACAGGCAGTGGGGGAGAGTGGAAATTAGGGACAGGGTTGGGGAGCGGAGTGAGCCCGTAGGGTGAATGGAGTGGGCAGAGTTGAGGAGAAGGAAGGGGCAAGTCAGCAAAGAACAACCAGTGAAGTGGATAGCAACTAAGAGGTAAGAATGCCAGAGGGAGGCAAAGGTTTGCTATGAGGGTGAATTACTTAATGCAGGTAGGAATATCGGGCAGCAGTCAAAGAATAAATAAAATAGATAAACTTTGTAGCAGTAGTGAAATAAAAAGAAAAAGATGAACTTTGTGGGACTGGAAGTACACTTTGGTAAAGTCTATGGATGATATCAGAAAAATACTCCGTGTACAAATAAGGAGGTGGGGGAATATGCTAGTGCTAGTATCATCTAACCAATGAACCTCCTGTATTATTTTGTAATCACTCACACCAGATCCTAAAATTTTCTTCCTTTAGTTTGTACTGCTATACAAGACCACCCTATGCAAGAAACAGTATATATATATATATATATATATATATATATATATGTGTGTGTGTGTGTGTGTGTGTGTGTGTGTATGTGTAAAAAAAGTAATCCCCCCCCCCCGCTTTCCCCACTGAAGCTGCAGACTTTGTAGCAAAAGTGGATGTTGATACCTACCATACTCAGCAAAGATAACAGGGTCACTGTGTTCTCACACTAAATCTCCCTACCTGTACTTCATTCACTACACTGGTCACCAGAGCTACAGTATCCCAGAGAAATTCTTGGAAAATAATTAAACAAACAAACAAACAAACACTGTCTTGAGTCAGAAGACACCTAATACACACTGTACAACTTCTAGAAGCAAAAACAGCCTGAGCACAGAAGAACATTAGAGAATATCTCATCTCTTTGCCATTAAACACATTTACTAACATCACTAAATGCAGTCAATGGCAAACAGATGAGATATTATAATGTTCTTTTATGCTCACGCTATTATATTGTGTTACCTGGTATTAGAGAGGTACTGAGTTTGCTCACTTGTGTAATTAAAGAGTGTGTCTCATGGAAATCCTCATTACCCACATGCACCTTTTTGTTCACCATCACCTCTTTAACCACTGTCCCAGTCACTGCAGTAACAGCAATTACAGCAATGTTCCTTAAAATCTCTGAAACAAAACAACCAAAGCTTTTGCTGATAACATTTTCTGTATCAGCAGGTTTAGTATTTTGTTCAGTACTGAGCAACAGGAAATGTCTGTTAACTCCAGAGGTGCATCACTCCTGGGCTGGTCCTGAAAATCACCCTTCTGAATCAGTGTTCTACCCCCAGTTATCAAATTATATAAAACACCACTGACCTAGTACAAAGCAACAATAGCCAGAAAAATCCAAGAGAATGGAAGTCTATTATGTCACTTTATCATTACTCACATATTTTCAGTCAGGATATCCAGTGGACAGTTGTTTGCATTCCCAAATTACTCATATATGTCCACTTGACCCCTTTATTGTTTAGTCTCACATAGCATTTACCTGGGGAAAATGAGGGCCTATATTATATCATCGAACGCTTAAAAAAGCAAACACTGACTGATTGATCCAATTTAAGTGAAAGCTTACACTCTCGAACTGTCAGATTAGCGATTTTTTTCCCAGGGAAAAAAATCGCTGATCCAAAACACATACACACAACACAAGCACACCAAACAAACAGAAATCCACACACATACACCTAAAATCTGATACCTAACCCTACACTAAACTATGCACACACCACTAACTACCCACTTACCTTAACCCAAACTCTAACCCTAAGGTCCGTCACTATCGCACACTCACCTCACTTGCTCCCTAACCCTAACTCACTTAAATCCACCCTAACCCTCATGTCCACTCAATCGCACACACATCTAACCCGAGCCCTAACCCTAACTCACCTAAATCACCTTAACACTCACATCCACACAATCGCACACTTACCTGAATCCGACCAGTAACTTCCCACCATAACACTGAAAATACTGAAGCAACAGAAACGGACAACCAAATTCTTTCCCTAGGAAAAAATTTGAGTTTCTGCTGCTTCGATATTTTGCAGTTTCACGAAAATAAGTTCAATCAATCAGCGTTCGCTTTTTTAAGCATTCGAGGATATAATATAGACCCGAAAATGAACCAACAAACTCACTCATGAAGTCAAACACCACAGCTTATAAGCAACAATCTCCTTATCTTGATCTTAACAAAAACACTTTAAAATCTTTACTTCATAGGTTCACAGGCATGTACTAGGCTAATGGCCCTGGAGCCTTTACAAGACTAGCTCATAATAATGCCCTGGCATCGTGCCACCTAACATTAGTTCCCAGTGCCACTATCAAGTACAGACACTGCAGTGATCCCTGAGGTGAACTTTCTATTTCCCATCCACTCATCATGATTTCTCTTGAAGAGGGCCAGTGAGGTGCTCTGCTTGACATGTATGGGAAGTCTATTTCAGAGCATGGGCAGTCTCTGGGTTATGAACCTGTCCCTCCAGCATGTTCTTTTGATTGTGATAATGAGGCTGAGGTCTCTGGAGTGTGTGTGGTGTGGGGGGATTTGGATTTCTTTAGATGTAGCACTTCTAAAAGAGCTGGGTCAGACATGGCTTTGTAAGTCAAGCAGAGATCGCCTCTTAGTAGACGATATGAGACAGAGAATAGCTGGAGTTTTCTGAGTCTGTCCATGTAGGACATGTGTTTTAGGCCTATGATACTCTTCATGAGATACTTTTGTGGCCTTTCCAGCTGTTGCATGTGTCTAGTGAGGTACATACCAAATGAGGCATTCTACTCGATGACTGGCCTAATGAGGGAAAAGTACAGCGAGATGAGGACCTATTTCTTCCTGGATGCAAAACCCTTGGTAATGAGATGTGTCACATAAGAAGTTCTGATCACAGTGGCAATGTGGTGGTCGAAGGAGAGATTACTGTCAACCTGTGTCCCCAGATCTCTTATAACGCCTTCAGTGTTCAGTGGGCTCCCATTGATGTGGGAACTGAGTTTTTCCCAAAGGGGATGACGACGCATTTTTTGGCATTAAGCTTAAGGCCATGGTTTCGACACTAGTCATTGGTCTCAGTGAGGCCTTTCTGTAGGATATCAACATCAATTGGGGAGTTAATAATGGCTCTCAGCTTGCAGTCGTCTGTGAAATTGGTCAGCCAGAGTCCCTCCATGTTGGCCTGGACTTCTGAGAAGTAGATAAGAAACAGGAGAGGACCTAGGTCCAATCCCTGTGGGACTCCACTCGTGACTGTTCAGTCTGACTTGGAGTCCGCTACTTTCACACTGTGGGTTCTATCTGTGAGCCAATTTTCAACCTACCTAGTGATATAGGGGTTGATACCTAGTTTGGTGAGTTTAACAATAATTCCTGAGTAGGGAATGGTATCAAAGGCCTTGGCCAGATCAAGGTAGGCTGTATGAACTGCCTTGCCCTCATCCACAGCTTTGGTGACTGACTCAGAGAAGTCAACCAGGTTGAGCAGGCATGATCTATCTTCACAAAACCAAATTGCGTGGGATCTAGAGTTTCGAGATTCCCTATATCCTTGTTAATTACGTCCATGATGATGAGCTCCATAGCCTTACATATCAGACTCATCAGGCTAATGTAGCGATAATTCCCAGGGTCTGTAGTCACTCCCCCTTTATGGAGAGGGATGAATGCAGCAGTGCGCCATTAGGTAGGGACAAAGCCTGAGGTGAGGCTGTGACTGAACAGGGCACACAGATGTGGTGCCAGTTCACTTTCTAGTTCATGTAGAACACATCCAGAGATATTGTCGGGTCCCATGGAAGCTGTATTCTTGGCCTTGGACAATGCAGCTTTGACCTGTGCTGCAGTAATGCTGGGTGCCTGGCATTGCTCCGGTATTGTGATTGGTCCTTTGGGGGGGAAGAGGGGTAAAGTTGGCACTGAATCTGTCAGCCAGTATGTTGGCAGTATCTGTTGGCTCAGTATAGGAGGTACCATTGTGCAGTAACTCATTGCAAACATGGGTATTGCCATGGAGATTCTTGATATAACTATAGAATGCATTGTTCTGTCTTCATAGCTGGCTTTAGAGGTTTTGATGAGGGATCTCAACTTTTTTGTTGAGGTTAATACGGGAGTTTTTCCAGTCTTGGGACTTCACCTTTTTCTGCAACAGTTTCTTCCTTCTGTTGTAGAGTTTATTAATGGCAGAGGACCACCCAACTGGCTTCCTTTTGTTGATTTTGTAATATTGTTAAAAGCCACCCTTTTACTGTATGTACATGACATATTCATATATGTAGTCCCATAACGTATGTGCATTTTAAAGCACTATCAAGACTGGGGAGAGTCAGTTACAAAATTATATGGATGCCTTCAAGGCTTGCAAGAGTGAGCATATCCAATGACAATTAATGGATACCTGTAAATAGATTGACAGCACTTTCATCAAGTGCTGAACAATCAAAAGAAAGAGGATAAAAAAGTTTTGCCAGACCTTAGAGGTTACTTTTTTTCCCCAAGGGGAAACCCCAACGTAACCCCTATGTGGGGGTCCATCTCAAACTTCCCAGACTAAAATATACCTACTCCATGGTTACACAACACTGGAGAAAAAAAGACTCTGCTGTCAGTGAAAGTTGTTCTGCTCCTTTTCATTTCATCATAGAAAGTGCTGTTGGTCGAATGACAGGAACCCACAATTCATGAAGGATATAAATTTATAGGAAGGACTCAGTATGAAGAATGTCTAAGAAGCCTAACTAAACATGACCTGGCATAGCAACTTACAAACTAAAGTGAACTTCACCAGCTGTAATGTACCTAAGCAGAGGATATTACCAATGTATTTTTATTTAGGCAACACTTGTACTGCAAACCTGACAAAAAATTTTCTAAGCAGAGTACTTTGTCTAGCAGCTTCAGTAAACCCCTTATGTTACCTGTAAGGTACAATTCAGAATAATAAAGTTTGGGAAGAAATGCTAAAGTAAAACAAAATGCTGTTCTGGGCAAAGAATAACCAATATATTCTTACTGTACAGCAGTTATGTACAAACCTTCCTAGTTAGGTCAAATGATTGGGTTCCCCCCACTCAACCATCCGTTATATAATATTTTTCTCAGAACCTCCCATGTATGGACCAGATACATTCAGTGATGGCACGTGTTGCAACATCATGCACTGACTACAAAGGTGTTCCTGGCCACCGAGCACGCAGACTTCACACTCAACCACTGCCTGTAAATCAGTGATGCTTGAACTGCTAACAAGTAATGTATACATATATACCTGCCTTTCACACAGAGGAAGACAGCAAGAGGGTATTTGTTAACCAGGAAGGTGGTTTTCCTTACATATAGCAACAATATGTTTATTATAGATAACATCAGGGACCCTGCTTGATGGGAATTATGAATGGACTGAATCACATGCAATAAATCCAACAGGATGGAAAGAGTCACGGATACAGAACCGAACCAGGTTCAGTACTAAAATACAAGTACTAAAGAAAGCTCCACTCACTTTTTAGGTATCATATACAGAATTTGGTTTAGGTATCCCAAAATAGATTTTTATTATTTAGCCAAATAAGAAATGCCCTTCCCCACCCACTACCACCACCACCACATCTTCAAGGCTAAAAAGACTGCCTATTGCTATAAAAGATCGATAAGGAGCTCCATTCTTGGAGGGGAGGGTTGTGACCCCTGACCTATAAGTGGAACTAAGTTCCTCAACCTGGCAGCAAAGCATACATCAAAAAGATATGAGATGGATTCAGCTGCAGGAGGAATGGGAGACCCAACAAGAGGGTAGTGAGAGCTGTCCAACAATCTGGAGAGAGCAAATAGGAGTTTAACATTGGTAAATATAAGAAACAAACTGGTGCCTCTGCAGTCACGGACACCTGGTAGTCCACTGCAATGCTTGCATCCTCATTCACAGAAACAGCACCATGAAGACAGCAGCAACCACCAAGTCCAGACATTGATGTAGGGTGCTGTCCTGGATCAGATGCTACATCTTCACCCAGGCCTCTAAAGTCATGACTTGCTGGGTACTCACCATGAACATGAATTACCAGCAGCAGAGAGTGACATTTATGTGCTTATAAGGACACTCCTCTGGGGTCAGAGAGAATTTTTCCTAGTTTATGGTCAGAGCCAGTGATTCCAACCAAAGCACATCCACTCCATGACACTTCCAGAGAGTTGACTCCAGGGTGCTTCCAGAGAGTCCAGCAATACAGTGTCAATGACTAATCAAGCAACACAACACATTTGAAGCTGGAAGATCAGAAGGCTGTAGATTCATTTCCCATATCAAGTGCATTGATTAATTTCCCAGTAGTCTTGACTGCATTGCAGCTTAAGGGGGTTCTGCATTCCTGAGTGTGTCACCATTTAGATTAGACTTTAAACTGAAGCCCCATCTGACTGAAATGGAAGTAGCATAGGTGGATGTAAAGAACTCAAAGTACTTAGATGAAAGAGAAGAGAAGTTTCTCTAGTACTCTTCACAAATTTCCTCTACTCAGTTTGTATTGTAAACTACCTCAGGTATCCCTTGAAAACAGAATACATACCTTGTGGGACTAAACCAGTTAACAATAAATAAATACATAAATAAATAAATAATGAATGGGGCTACCAGAAGCTAGCTGTCCAAGCAGGGGAACACATGGAAATCCTTCTCTTGCAAGGTTTCAGTTGCCATAGAAAAACTTGGTAAATATTCTGGCAGTTCAGGAAAGCCCAAACAACAATAATTTGTAATAGAAGTGATGCCCGACCAGACTGAAATTGAGGAACTGTCGGTGTGGATACCAAACAATGGTATGTTGAAAGATATCTCTCATGCCAATTTAACAGTTCCCAGGTGCCCTGACGTATCAAGGTCATGACACCCTGCAGATCCATAATCCAAAACAGCATGCACTAGATTTGTTGAATGAAGCCACTGAGGTCCACATTGGGACAGAATTTATCAGCCCCCTTTCAAACGAGAATGGTGAAAAAAAACGTTGCTCCTGTTTTTAATATAGGTCAATGCCTATGACCTACAATGACAAAGTCTAATCTGTATTTCAGGTGAGAACTTAAGAGTTTACAGACATGGTAGATTATGACCATAGCTGGAAAATGATGGTCTATTGTGACAGCTCCCAAAGTAGGAAAATATGAAAAAAACACCTTTATGGGCAGTTCATATCTACAGTTAGAAATCCTGTGGCTGGACTGATGGAGTTATCATCTTCCATGACTTGATTGGCACAGACAAAGATATGATCAAGTGATGCTTCACAGTCTTCCTCTGGCAGCAAAGGGGTTTTTCATGTTTTGGGAATAGACTTGACTGGAAGATGACGGGGAACAGACCAGGACAGGGGTACCATAAAGCTTTTCAACAATGGTGATGGGTCTACTCCCTCCTTAATAAGTCATCCACCAGGGCTTGCAAAATCTAGCCAAAGAGCCAAACAACACTTCCCTTAACTAGGTGTTCAGTGCTTTGATTCATAGTTCCTCCTTCGGAAAGGACAATCTCATTTATGCTATCATGTGTAAATACATTATCAAGCCTGCTGCTTCAGCCTAAGCATCAATGCAATCAAAATTGAAAAAAATGTTACATGGAAGTCCACTCTGGAAGCCACAGCAGAGTCTTGACCAGGTCATTTTATGTACAGAGTCACAGAGGTTAATGAGCTTTCCCAATGCTACTGAGAAATGGAATTTTGGAAAGAGAAATAAACAGTTAAGTGCTCTAAGGGAAATAAACAATTAAACGTTCTAAGGGAAATAAACAGTTAAGTACTCTAAGCCCTAGTGTGTCAGAGGATTGTAGTCTCTTGTCATAGCAGTCCAGAGCTAAGATTTGGCTTCTTTTTCTACTGGCAACAAAGCAAAATGTTAGGGTCTCTGAAATCTGTACTGACTGATTAGTTCACAGTAAAGTCAGCCCATTGATGCCTGGTGAGAGACTCACTCTATTCAGTCAGAGGCTTGTAAAGGGCATCCACTATCTTGGAAGCCACAGAAGCAAAGCCTAGCAGATTTCAGACTGCCAAGACAGCATCCTTGATCACTAGCTCCCTCTTTGGTGATAAACCAGGGCTCCTCCTCTTCCTCCTCCTTACCTAGATGCACATTTGGATGTATTTGGGAAGAAAAAAATGGGAGGCCTGAGGCCAATGCACAGAAGGTCTCATGATGTCTCCCAAGGAATGGCTCTTGTGGTAGGAAGAATTCCAAGTCTACATCCATGTCAGAAACAGTAGTCTTTAGGTTCTCAGTCTTTTCATAGGATTGTGACAGCTAACCACCACTAGCTTTGGAAATTAGCTTGTGCATTAACTTAAGTGGTGGTGCTGCGGTATCGTTGTCACCTCACAGTTAGACGTTGCCCGTTCGATTCTCAGTTAGAGCGTCTTCTGTGTGGCGACATGCATGAATGGGCGTTCTTTCGTTGAAGGTTGTGCGTTAGGCCCGGCAAGCCAGCACGTAAAACTCTACTGCCAATCAATAGCGGACCGGAGTTCTGCGGTGGCGACCCCTAACCGGGAAAAGCCGAAAGACACAAACAAACAAATAAACAATTAACTTAAGCAAACACAAGCATATGAAGGTTGCATACTAGTTGCAAGGTAATAGGATCCAGTTTCTGCAGTTCATTCTCCAGTGGAGGAGTGAAAGTGAGAAAGGCCTGTCCCAGCACTTGCATCACTCTGTAATCCCTATGTCATTCTGCTGGATAACATAATGACTCCTTCTCAGATGCAGCCAAGAGATCTTGCTGATCATGGGTGGCTTATGGAGGGGAGACCTAGGTCCTGAGTATCCCCAGCCAATAATGAGTTTAATCTAGAGACCAGTCCTCATGATCAGGCTCAAGCTCTGGTCAATTAATTGGAAACTAGACGGTGTTCACACCCCAGGACAAATCTCATATCACATCCCAGAACAAATCTCATAAGCCTAGAGACTGACCATGCCTCCTACATGCCCTTCATCAGCTGTCAAACTGAAAGCCAAGCAGAGGCTTAAACACTTGATTTGTATGAGGTCAGCACCAGCAGGACCTAGAAGGATATTTTGCAATGGTCTTTGTCTACCATGCCACCAGTCAATGCCTGTTTGGAGTTTGCATGTTCTCCCTGTGTCTCTGTGGGATTCCTCTCATGTCCAAAAAACATGCTGAGCGTCTCCATCTCAAACTCACTAGTGAATGGAGCTGTGGGGAGCATACCTCTCAACCTGGAAGCATCAAAAATCTGGACAAGACCCATGAATAATAGGTACAAATCTGCCTGCTGATTAACATCTAATTTGCATATATAACTACGTAACCCCACCCACACCAATGGAATTGTGGGATACCAACTTTCAAATGCAAACTGAAGAACGGACAACCAAAACATGGCACCAGAGTCCCCCTGCAGCCATTACAATGTCCCATTACCTGGCGATTTCTCCCCATTTACCATAAACACTAATGTGTGCATACTGCTTTACTTCTACAATGATTTTTGGATTTTATTTTTTCATTTTGCAGCACAACAATGCACAAACACTAAGACATCTGCTAAACAAAGCAATACTGTCTCACAATGAAAATAGACTTGGCATTAAAACTTCTCTGCCCTTGAAACTCGCATTCATTGAAATAGCATTGAAACCCACACACCACATCCAAAGAAAATGCATCTGGCCAGTGGTGAATAAATATTACCTTTGGGCTGTTTTCAAATCATTGGCCCCTTGCACAAAAAACAGGGAACATACATGTGTTTTTTCTTTGATACACCTTCCTGACTTTATTAAGTTATATTCCTTGTATAATACAGTACACTTGTTAGAGCGCATTTTACATTTATTGTTTGAACATTTTTCCAGTAGGCTGTACTGTAGGCAATGAAACAAAATGCATGAACCAATAATGACAAAACTGCCCAATTCAGAACATTTCCATAATAAAAGTCTACTTTCACACCCACACTATAAACAGAATGACACTAGTGTAAGCTATAGGCATCTTGCACAGCTTCTCGCACTTATTTTCAACTTCAGGTTTTTTTGGGGGGGTTGCAAAAGGTCAAAAACCAGGGACACATTTTCAACATTGCTTGTATAATTTTGGAAAGTTGCTAGAATAAAATGTGTTACCACCATGCATGTCACTAGCAAGTCTTGAACCCAGGACCCTATGCACTACAGTCAGAGCAACATACCACTATGCCAAATCAGCAGTTTCCTGAAAAAAGGGAAGACTGAAACTTAATGGCTATCATTTAGTGAATTCATTTCTCACTACTTACCATAGCTCTCAACCTCTTAGCACAAAAAACCTGGACAGACAATGCCAATAATGGGGGACTACAAATTCATTTCTCACCTCTCACCATAGCTCTCAGCTCTTAGAACAAAAAACCTTAACAAAGCTCACAAGTGGTGGCAGCTAGAGACTTACCAGGGACACATTTTAAACACTGCTTGTATAATTTTGAAAAATTGCTAGAATAAAATGTTGTGTTACCACCATGCATTTCACTGGCAAGTCTTGAACCACAGGACCCTATGCACTACAGTCAGAGCAACATACCACTATGCCAAATCAGCAGCTCCCTAAACATTAGGAACACTGAAACTTAATGGCTATCATTTAGTGAATTCAGTTCTCACTTCTCACCATAGCTCTCAACCTCTTAGCACAAAAAAACTGGACAAGGCCGATAATGGGGGAATACAAATTCAGTTCTCACTTCTCACTCACCACAGCTCTCAACTCTTAGCACAAAAAAGCTGGACAAACAACAAAGCCAATAATGGGGGAATACAAATTCTGTTCACTTCTCACCATAGCTCTCAACTCTTAGCACAAAAAAATCTGGACAAAGCTCAGAAATGGTGGTGGCTAGGGACTTTAGGCTCTTTTTACCCTGTACCTTTGAGCCTGAATATCTCTAGCCACCAGGTGTATTACATGGGGGCATTTACACACACACACACACACACACACACACACACACACACACACACACACACACACACACACACACACACACACCTTACTTTAATCCAACAATCCCCGAAACGAGTGCTGCTGCCAGTAATCCACTTCACACACACCTTACTTTGAGTCCAACAAGCCCCAAAACGAGTGCTACTGCCAATAATCCACTTCACGTTCCTTAGATAAATCCAAAACTGCACTTTCCCCCAAACGAAACGAGTGCTGCTGCCAAACTGCCGTTTTCTGCTCGCATTTGCTGATGTTTGATAAATCCAAAATGCTGCCACTCGCATTTGCTGCTGTTTGATAAATCCAAAATGCTGCTGCTGCTCCAAAACTGCTGTTTCCCACTCGCATTTGCAGCCGGAAATTATGATGCGAGCTCCTTCAGCACAATTCCGACTGGCTGATAGCCCTGACGAGGCTGACGTCATCGCACATGTGATGATGTCAGCTCCAACAGCATGATATTCAAAAAAAAAATAAAGCAAAAGAAAAAAATCGGAAATGTAGGGGTACTACGCGGGAATCGTGGCACCCCTTCATTTGGACCCCAAAACTCGGTAAAAACTGAGTAATTCGATATGGTTGAGATGTATGGTGGGCAGCAGCACAGATTCTACAGGGTGCTCTATAGGAGGAAATGTTCACAGACCAACCACTTTGGGCATCTACTGTAGTGTACAGTATCCTCAAGATAGGAGAACATGAATCACAGACTGCACTGTGGCAGGGCTAGCCACTTGATGGTGTAAAGTACAGCTCTTGGTAATTCAGTCGTGTTAATTAATGTCATCCAATGGGCATGGGTACTTGTTGGTGACAAGTGGGTTGAGCACCAGGCCTAATCCGAACTATGCCAGGGACCCATGCAAATAGTGGGAGGGGTACTTGTGCCCCTATTGGCCAGTGTGTGCCCACTATAAAGCCCAGCACTCCTAGCCAGTAAGTTACTGGTCAGGAAGTGTCCAGCTTGGGTTACCTGGGATAGCTGGACATAACATTAATCAAACTGACAACCATGAACTATGAACTGTTATACTCAATGTAGGCAAATTGACAGGATGGAGCTTGGAACTGGATAACATGATGGTACAGAGGAGGCTGAACATTTTACATATCCAAGAGATGAAATGGAAAGGCAGTGCAGAAAAGCCACTTGGCTTGGGATCCCAAGCCTACATCCCAGGAATAGGACAGAGAAATGGTGTGGGAATTGTGGTGAGAGAGAGGCTTCAGAAGGCAGTCAGGGATGTCATCTGAATTAGTGAAAGACTCATTGCATTCAGAATCCAGCCTAATGATAGGACAGTATTCAAAATCTCAGCCTAAGCCTCACAGTAATGTTATGATAGTGAAGAGAAGAGTGCATTCAGACAATAGTTGCAGAACCTACTTGATAAAGCATAATAACATGAGTTTGTCCCTGCATTCTTTCTGGCTTTGTCCAGATTTTTTGCACTGAGATGTTGAGAGGTATGAGAAAGGCATATCCCAGATGGCTGTTAAATAAGCATACTCATACCAGTGTACAAGAACAAATGGGACATCCATAACTATGGGCAGTACAGATGTATTAAATTCCTGTCACACTGCATAAAAATTCTGGAAAGTGTGACTGATACATGGATACACAGAATAGTAGAAAATAAGACGGGAGATGAACAATATGGATTCAGATCAGGATGCAAAGCAACTGACCCAATGTTTGCAGTGAGACAGATAGTTGAGGAGAGGCAAGAGATGAGTAAAGAGTCTGATTGGGCATTCAGACTTAGAGAAAGCATATGACAAGGTCCCAAGAAAGCTGATTTGGGTAATCCAATGGTGGTTCGAAGTCCCACAAATACTGGTAGAATTAGTGCAGGCTATGTACAAGGACCTAATGACTCAAGTACAAACAAAGTTCTGTCTCATAATGGGTTTCCCAGTGGAAGTTGGTGTGCATCAGGGTTCAGCTCTGAGCCCATTACTGTTCTTACTGGTAATGGAATACATTAGCAAACAGATCAGAGGGGACCATTCAACAAAGCTGCTGTAAGTATCGGGGAATGGAATGCAAAACTGAAGGCACTTTGTATGAAACAGAGTGCAGGCAAGACAATGGTAATGGCAGCAAATGATGGATTTCAGAAAAAAGCGGAAAATTGAGATAGAAGGGAAGACAGTGGAACAGGCTCACAGCTTCAAATATCTGGGAGGGGTGGTTGAGGAGAAAGGAAGTCTGAATGAAGAAGTTAAAGCTAGAATGCAAGGGGCTGCAACCAAATGACACAGCGTGCCATGCGGAGTGTATGACAGAAGAATGCCAAAGAAGCTAAAAAGTAAGGTGTACAAAACAGTGGTGTGAGAAGTACTACTGTATGGTAGAGAAACCTGGGCTACAGGGGATGTAAATAAAGTGCCTGAGATGGGTGGCAGGATGCACACTGTGGGACACATGAAGAAATAAGGGGATTAAGAGCAGAAGCTCCAATTTTAGAAAAGATCAAAAAGAACAGATTATGCTGGTTCAGGCACATGTGCAGAAAAGCAGAACACAATTTGGTGAAGAATATTTGGGACAGACAGGAAGAAGACAAGAGGAAATGAAGGCATCCAGCAAAGAGGTGGATGGATTGTGTGATAGACGATCTGCTACACTTAATGCAAAGAAGGCAGGAGTGTGGCACTGAATTCAGAGACATGGCAGTAGTTAACACAACATCACAAACCCATGTAGAAAATGGGAAAAGGGGGGTTGATGACGATGATGATTTTCTTCAGGACAACTAGGATCTGGCCTACCTTCTGAACTTTAGCCTTGTGGCAGTGCTTCAGCTGAGGCCTTGTCTTATAACTATGGTAAATAATCAGGCCTAAAGCCTGGCTTTCTTTTTGCTTTGACCTTGTATTCTAATTAGAAAAGGAAATCACTGTTCTACTGTATTTATTTGCATTTTGTTTCCTCTGGTTTTGGATTCCGTTTTATTTTACAGTTTATTTAAATAGGCCACCACAGCTGATATGCAGTTCTCTAGTCTGAGAAACGTCATTTTTATGCCCGTCTCACTGAACGGCCAGATGGTAATAATGGAAACGTTCATGAACTGGGTTACATAATGGCTATGTATGCCCTATACAGTTTCAATATGCAGCCTCAATTTATTTGTCGGTGTCTCCAGTCACACTTATGCAACTCCTACTACTTACTTAATTGTTCCTTCTACTCACATGCCCAGTCACTGAAAAGGATATTTAGAACAACTTATTTTCTAATTTTTATTATATAACCTAGCAACAATGGCATTATTAAGGGCGTATGCAGAATAATGAAAATGTATATAAATTGTATCACTGTACTGCATGAAGGGCATAAGCAGTCCTTCCTTGCACCCCAAATGTGTCCTTTGCTTGAATTCTGATCAAGGTACTGGACATATAGTCAGTGCAGAAGGAAAGGAGTAGCTGACAGCAAGCTCTTCTTACATGGAAAGGGGGGATATGCTTACTACTGCTGCAGTGACCCATAAGGGAAAACCCTTGGGAAAAAAACAGGCAAATGAGGCAACAACAAGGTAATTTTCCATAGTGTGAAACTTGTGGAATACTTATACGGTTAGTACCTGATGGCAATACTTGTTCTCCTTAAAGGGCATACCTTATGTGTAAGTTAACAGTAAAAGATGCAATCCTGCAGTGTGATGGACTCTGCAGCAGACAGTATTAATGGGCAGCATTGGCCATTGGTAGATCTTTAAGGCTTTGATGTTAGCAGGGGCCCAAAATCAATACACCAACAATAAAATACCTGTATAACTCCCAGCGCTGCTTCAATGATAAATTCCAAATGTCCTGAATGTTTACAGCTTCAGCTTCACTCATATGGGTTGTTTTCTTCAGTTCTATTTTTAACAGCTTCTTAAGTTTCTTCCTCGTCTTTCCAGTTATCTGTTTCAAATACAAGATGAAAATGTGAATTATGAAGCTGCTTATCTAACAAAAGGCAGAAGCAAATAACAGGTTAATGCCATCAGCAGTAAATACTTCAGGTATTTTAATATTTACCATATGATTTCATTTTCAGTAGTCATTATTTAACACTAACAAAACAGAAATTATAGGAATGGAATTCCACCTTTATATGTGTGATAGCCTGATACTGCAATATATAACAGTCACAAATACTGGAGGTACCAGAATTTTTACGGAGCAGCATATTTTTTTCCCTGGGAAAAAATTTGCTGTTCCGTATGTTCATGTTTTTGTGGTTTCGACATTATCGGTTCGCTCTTGTCATCGTCCGATAATGTGATATAGTTTTATACACACACACACACACACACACACACACACACACACACACACACACACACACACACACACAGATTAGAGGTATTTTTAGTGTGTGTGCGTGTGCACATGTCTGTACCCCATTCTCTTCCAAATATTAAGGCCATTCATTGCCAACACAACAAATCCATGCATAATGGAGGAAACACTGAGGAAAAAAAGATTTAATCCAGGCCTACCACAGGCATCATAAGATAAAGACATAATGCTTGCTCTCTCTCGCTTTCTCTATCTCTCTGATAAGCCACTGCCACTGAGTTAAGTTCAGCTCTGGGATGACAAATAGAATGAGTCTCTGGGCCTGAGTTAAACAACAGAAACAAGCCTGAGGACTCAGTGATATATTCTGTCTTAGGTGGCTTGGAACCATGTGCTCAACTGCATAGTCTAGACAGTACCCATGTTTCATTCTCAAAGACAAATGTCAGGGGTTGCCTGTAAGACGTTGCTCACTGTCATCCACACATACTGATGAGGAGTGTCATCTATTCTCTTTAGAGGAGGGGTGATGGTCACTACAGCAAATATGAAAGCTATATGGCTGCTGTATTTTAGCTGGACTTAGAAGGTGAAAGTTTGGTCAAGACCAATGCTTGTGCTCCCTTAGCTCACTCCTGACTGGCTCTTGCCTGGTTGTGTGCTAGATTTTCCAACCAATGTCTGCACTGGATTCCCCTCATTGTTGCCTGCTTGCAAGCATTAAGGGGGCCTTTGGCATCTTACAATGATGTGGCTGGATAGCTGAGTTAAACAGCTGGCAATTGCTGCATACCTCAGTGGTCTGTTCTAATTTGAGGCAAACAAGGCAGCTCTTTTGCTGACTCTAAAGTAATATGAAGCCAAGTACACTTACAAGGTTTAGACTTTTTGGTTCTCAAACCAAGGAACTTTGCAGTTACTTGTGTTAGGATGAGTTATGGCATCTGCATAAGCAGCTAGAAAGTACTGGGGAACCTGAGGCTATGCAATTTCCCTTTATACTGCAGCAGGGATAACCTGACATATGTTGGTAGAGGGGTGTGCACCCCCCAAATGTGGAACTTAAGAAGTATTAATAAGTAGGTGATAAGAGGGTCCTAGGAAACAAACTCCAACTGACAACCTACTGCTGATGGCCCCTAAAGTAAGCTCTGTCTGATACAATGAGGTCACTGGGAAGAGGATTATATGGCTTGGAATGGTGACAGATACACCCAAATTCTGGAAATAGCAACAAATGACTTGTATGATCAGAACAATGCTGAATACTAGACAAAAATGAAACATATTGGACTGAACTTTAAAGACAATCCCCTGAAAACAGAACTACTGAGTCTTCATGTGAGGTGTACATCTACATAGTCATAATTATCACACATGCAAAGGAAAACTAAATCCCTTTGTGAACTGTGAGAATTGTGCCTGAAAGAATTTTCTTTTTTTCAAAGAATGCATTCAGATACATATGAACCAGAGTGGGACAGTCTGATCACCTTTTCTGATACTAACATACCAAAAGGGATAAAGTTCCAAGTTCTTCTGAGACAAAATGCCATCTTCTGACAAATCCTTGAGATACTATTCCCAGAGGAAACAAAATGGAGATAGTAATGGGAATTTGTGTCTTTCGGCTTTTCCCGGTTAGGGGTTGCCATAGTGGAACTTTGGTCCGCTAATGATTGGCAGTAGATTTTTACATGCCAGGTTGCCGGCCCTGATGCACAACCTTCAACAAAGGTACGCCCATTCACGCATGTCTCCACACAGAAGACGCTCTAGCTGAGAATCGAACAAGACAACATCTTACTGTGAGGCGACAATGCTACCACTGCACAACAACCGCAGTGGAGATAGTAATGGTAATGAAAAGGAATATTCTTGAAAGTAAACCTTACAATGTCAAATATCCACGAACCTCACACAGGAAACAGGAAAGATGCATCTACCACCTACACAACCCAAATAAAAGAGGTGTTAAAAAGGGAAAAAAATGAAAGAAGTGACAGAAACTGAAGAACTGAGTAGCAGCAGTTGCCAAAGGAAGAATTTACTTTAATGACCACTTGTGTCCACATTGGGATTAAGTAGCAGTTTATACAGAATTGCAGTAAGTATGAAAAAAATGCAATTTTGCCTTTGGCATATTTACATATAAAATGAAACTAACCTACTTGATATCCTTGACAAAAGGCCATCCTTCTAAAACAATATTCTGCACCTTAGTTACTGAAAAACTGCATATTAAACTAAAGCAATCACTGCTAACTCTGCAATGCACAGGGATACACCTCTGTGATCCAGGAGATTAGAAATCTAATAATGTGGCTGGACACTTCAGAAGGTGCTGGAAGGGTGGGACTGGATCAAGTATGTGATACTGACTATTCTTTCTCAGAGGGTCTATGTGGGGTTTTACCACTGTAGGGGTTCTCTCTAACAGAGGTGACATCTCATAAATGCACTGCCAACAGTATTAGAAAGGATGGGCAGGTGCTCAGCAGTCCTAAGTACAGAAGTGTGACAGGATGTTCACAGAACATTAATGTATGCTTACCCAATTGTGCCCACTTTCAAACTGTCATTTCCTTGCATAAAGAAAAAAAATTCCTCTCCTCAGACACTGCCCAATGTCGCTTTCACTGAGACAGAGTTAACCAGAGAAGGGAATGAGCATCTGTGGAAAATGGAAACAAAAAATGGATCTGTGTTGTGTAAACCTCAACATAGCATTAGCATTTATAAACATATGTTACTGCTAAAATTAATATATTCTGGTGCTAAGGATACAAAAGCAGTAACCTTGTAGATCCACAAAGATTCTTTCTTACAAGTTGTGTATCTCTGCAACGTTGCTGCCCTTATCATAAAATAAAAATATTGACATATACATAGGTACAGAGATCTAGTTTTAAGCTGGTCATCCTGTAGGAATCTGTCCTTGTCCCCATTCCTTGAGCAGATGCTGATGATGTAAGCTTTCACATATGTTTATAAAAGCTAAAGCTATGTTGAGGATTACAGGGATTCCCTTGGCCTAACAGACTACAAAAAATAGTTAATTTGCTGATAATTTAATTCTGTGTTTAACTAATCCATAGTATGACCTACCAATATTGCTCAGAAACTTGAACATGTTCAATGTTCAGTGAGTACTCCAGCTTTACTCCGTAGCATATTGCCTACTCCGAGGTGATCTCTGCCTAACATATAAAGCTATGTCAAACCCAGAGCTGCTGGACATGCTACAGCTAAAGAAATCCCAATCCCTCCAAGCTACACGCTCTAGGGACCTAAACCTTGTCACCACAATAAACAGGACATGCTGGAGGGATAGATTCCTGTCCCAGAGCTTCCCATACTCTGGAACAGGCTACCCATCTATGTCAAGCAAAGTTCTTCATTAGCACTCTTCGAGAAAAATCTTGATGAGTTGATGGGAAATAGGAAATACACCCCAGGGATCACTTCTGTGTCTCTGCTCGACAATGGCACAGGAAAATAACTTTCTTGGGTGGCATAAGCCAGGGAACCTTGTTGGCTAGGCTTACATAGGGCCTTGGACCGATAGCCTAGTACCTACCTATGAACCTATGAGTTATAAAAATAACTCAAAAACCCTGAGCATACTAAGACGTTTACAGTATTTTAACCCTGGTTCAAATGCTTTTAAGCCAAACCATAAATCTATAGCTCTTTTAAAGGCAATCATACTTCCTGCAATTCTAATTCTCATAGGTAAGTTATTCCACACACACTCTGTCATGAAATTAAGGAAAGAAGTCATGTGACATGAACTAGATTTTGGGAAATCTATTAAGAGTCCATTATTTCTTGTCAGATCAGAACAATTCAAGAAACTAACTCCCAATGTGGCATACACAGCCTCATCCACTATGCATCTATCTAAACAATAGAACAAGACCTCCTTGGATCAACCTACAACTAACACAAAACAAGGATAAGCTCTTCCGTCTGTCCTTATAAGGGAGATACCCTATCCCTGCTACCATTCTAATAAATGATCTTCAAACATGTATGTACGGATTACAGACACAAAAAGACACACAATACTCAACCGTCAGTCTCAGTGCTGAATTGTATAAAGTTTGAAGGACTTCAACTGCCTGAATAACAAAACAATGTCTGATGTTACATAAAATACCATAACACCTACCAATCGCAATAGAAACATGATCAGTAAAGTTCAACCTAGCATCACCAACGACGATTCTTAGGTCTTTTACAGATTTGCTCAATTAGAATCTGGCCATCTAGGGCATATGGGTGCCTACAATTATGTTCCCCAAAATACATAACACTGCATTTCCATTTTTGTTAGCTTGCGAGTATACAAATCAATGAAAATAAAACTATAGCCATCCCTGTAAACAATAATCCATGTTATGATTGGGTTCAATAATATCCATACTTGTGGGAGCACTGTAGAATATATTATGTACAGGTCTGAATAACAAGGAAGAGAGGTGAGGCCCTGAAAGAAACACTGGAAGAAATAAAAGGAAGATTTAATATATCTGAAAAAGTAGGTGCCTCTTGCTTTAAGACTTGGATAAAAGAGTATGACCATTGAAACTGTGGTACTACTAACAATATACGAAGGCCAGGTATTTTTAAGTCCCCTAGAGAGAGAATTTTGGTTCAGCTTGGAAAAGGACATTAAGAAATTCATACAGGATGATAAAAAGTCAAGAGTTAAATTGTGACAAAATGATTTTACCAGCGGAACAGGGAGATTGGTAGAAGAAGACCTAATACAATACTTTAGAGTTGCTCAGTTAAGACTAGCATACTTAATGTAGAACAGAAATTACTTTGTCAGGTGGAAACCAACCATCTCTCAATGGGGTATTGATGGTAGGGTAATAAAATTAAATATTCGGTCACAAATCAAAGGAGAGGAAGGGGCAAGGTGATTTTAAATCACTTTTGCAAGGTCACCTTAAAGATGCTATGATGGAAAATGTTTGACAGGCTTAAACGCAATGTCTCAAAGATGGTTGCTTTAATGGCACATCTATGCTGAGGGACTCTTCCCTTCCATAACAGGGTGACAAACTTAATTTTGTGTCATAGGTGTGTGATCTTTTGAGTGATAGTTGATGATACTCGATGACAGATTAACTCTTAAGGACCATATTTCTGCTGCCATCACATTTCCACCTGTAGAACATCAGTCTAATGAAGTACCTTATTCCTACCAGTGACCTCCTAACTGTAGTTCATTCTCTGGTGTCCTCACATTTAGATTATTGCAATGCCCTTTATGTTGGTTTACTAGATTCCGTCTTTACACCTCTTCAACTTGTACAAAATTCTGCAGCCTGGTTTTTGATTGAGTCTTACATTACCATCACATCACTGTAATTTTTCGAGGTACTGGCTTCCTGTTGGACAATGGATTATTTACAAGATACCTGTTATGATCTACCTTGCCATTCATAACCTTGATCCTCCATATTTAACGGGCCTTCCACTTTTTCTTAGCAGAGTTTAGTCTCATAGGTAAGTGACTGACCACAAGCCTGTCTAGAATTTCTTGTATATGGAATTTAAACAAAGAATGGGTAGGGCAATAACAAAACATGTCATCAATCTGCTCAGGCCAGTGTCTCACACCTCCAGCATGGATCCAGTACACCTGTATACACTTGGGCAGGTCAGTGGGGACTGTAAAAAAATTATAGAACTTGTCACCCAAAAAAATCAATAGCATCTGGAGTTGATGGCATATTTTGGTGCAGGTTGAAGAGCTGCCCATTCCTTTCTGGTAATAAAGACCTGAACAGCCACTTCCTAAGCAAGCCTGAAGCCCTCATACTCACAGTAAGATGTCCAGCAACAGCCATCTTGTGTAGATATCTGATTCTATCCATGGGAGAACCTTGTTTATCCCTACAAGCAATGATAAATGCAGCCCAAGAAGTCATTATGTGATGCTGAATGGGCCACCAATATACCTCAAAGACTATGTACATAATACAAAGAAAGATATCCATGCCTATCAGCATGTATTTCTCTCTCCCCTTTGAAAACACCAGTCCTTCCACCCAGGCCTTTTAAAGCACTTATTTTCCAGACTGCTTGAATCATACCCCAAAAGCTCTTAAATTCAGTGGCTTTGATGTACTGCTCTAGGTCTGATAATCCCAGACCACCCTCCACTCGTAGGATGGCTAATACTCTCCAAACTACCCAGTGCTCCCCCTGAAGCCATATTAACCCCAATATAATGTTACATATCCAGGTGAAGACTTTATCTGAGAAGGAGCCAGGAGGCAGTGGGTTTGTTATAAAATAAGGGGCAAAATAAACCAGACCACAACCTGGATCTGCTGAGGAAGACTCACACAAATCAGCTTCCATTTTGCCCAACAAATCCCATATTTTCTGAAGCAGGCTATCCCAATTAACATGGATAGTTTGGGAGACCAAAGGTGCAAACAGTAACCCTAAATGTTTAATGGCCCCATGAATACACAGAAATGGAAAATCCTGTGAAATAATTGGCAAGGGTATGTAACTAATACAAAGTCACTAGGTTTTATGAATATTAATCTTATATCCTGAGACCTTTCTATAATCGGACAAAATATCCATAAGTTTCTATAAATATGTTTCAAGTTATGAATGATAAAGGCATAGATCATCAACATATAACAAAATTTTATAGTCTACCCTCCTGACACTATAGGATCTAATTATGGATTCCCTGACTTTGCATGCCAGAGGCTCAAGACATGGGTTAAAAAAATCAAGTAGAGGGAGCAGCACTGCTTAGTGCCTTGCATAAGTATGAGAGGAGAAAAAAGGTATGGGCTAAGCTTAATGGTCACTGAAGCACAGTGGTAGATATTACATATGACCTCAAGAAGCAGGTATATTTTCTGTAAATTGCTATGAGTTGAACACCATGCTGGAAGCTCATCTGGTCTGGGTGGATAATGAGCATGAAAGTATTAACCAATCAAGTGGCTAGGATAAACATAAATATTTTATAGTCATGATTCATCATGGATACAGGTTTGTATGATCCTGGGCAGAGGAGGTCCTTATTAGGTTTCAAGATTAAAGATGGCACCTTTTAAAGAAAAGATTAAAGATACAACCACCTGATGAGAAGAGGCTAGTGGCTCCTTTTCACCAAGTACTCTACTGTATAGGGTAAAGAGGTGACTTAACAGTCTGTCACTCCCTCCCTTCCCCAAACCAACACCTCCAAAGATGGACCATCCTGATGTGGCTTTATTTTTAAGGGGATGAGTCCAATGCATTTTTTGAGTTTTTGCTGTTCTATGGAACTTTTCAGGTTACCCAACATCTCAGGGCCAAGAGTAGGGGATACAGATGGAGTCCAGGTATTGTTAAATTTGATCCTTCCCAACTCACAATGCATTGACCGAGACATAGACAGTACAGAAATAATGGGTTAGGGTGTCTAAAATATGAGTGCGGATAGGCATATTTCCCCAGATCTCATGTCCCTAATTCTAGGCCCTTATTCTAGGCTAATTCTAGGGTTTAGTAGTTAAGTAATTAGCAAAAAATGTTTGTGCCCTCATGAACTTACCAAAAAATCTAAACTTCAAAGAGCATACCTTGCAGTGCTCTATAGTTCAGGTACGTAGTGAGCTGTTGCTAGAGAGCTGTGGCCTTGGCTCTCAGGTCCAGATTACAGGGTACTTGTGTCTGGGCTCACAGCAGTCACAACAGTTCTAAGAGCCTATTCAGCGCATGGGAGTAATGAATACTCTGGCTGTTATGGGACTGCAAAACAGCACTCCATCAGTTCAGAAAACTACCCAACTCTTCACCCCGTGGTGAGTTTAAGTCAGGGTTCAGCCCCTCCCAGTAGGCTAAAAACCAGGAAATCTTGGAGTGAAACACTATACCCCTACATATAGTTAAATTTACCCTCCAGTGCGTGGGACTAAGGGAAAAGCAAATGTTGACAAGAGCATACGTTTCAGTGTTTACATGTCACCCCTTCCCAGAAGGGACAAGGATGCTACTTAAACCTCTGTCTCCTGTCAAAGAAACACCGCAGATCATATTTAAACTTCTAAACTTCACTGATAAGGAACTGTTGCTCACGACTGCAAGGGAAGGAAGGCCATTCAAGCTGGTGGGTTCAGGGTCCAGTTGAATCAGGGCATTTCCACGTAAGGTAATGAAGGCAAGGAAATAATATGCTGAAGTTTGTAAACATACAGTGTGTTATGTAGAGTGGCTAAGTCCCTAGCTTTGAATAAAATTTATCATCTGATGAAAGAAACAAAGGACAGGATAAAAATTACTTTTGATCACTGCTGCAAGTGTAAATTACATTTAAGCCAAAATTACTATTGGACAAGACAGTCAAAATGGACCTACAGGCTCTTAACTGGCAGGCCTCAATTATAGATGAACAGGGCTGCCACAAAAGCCTTGGTTATGAAAAACAAGCAAGAGAAGCTGCTAACATCAGGTGAAGCAAGGGACAGCTGTGCACTGCATCACACAAGTAAAGGTCATTGATAAGAACAGATTAGTTAAGCAGAACACCACACATAAGGCAATCAAAGTGTTTTATGAAGATCTACATAAAATATAAATGCAGAACTCTAGATAAAGCTCCAATAAAGGATCTACCTTGTGCAACCAACTGAAACTCCCACATACTTCATTATGAATTGCTATGTAACAGCTTGACAGCCCCCTACAATATGCAAGAACCCAGCCAACCATTAAGTCAATACCCAAAGAGAAAGCTCCAGGTCATGGCAGCCATTGTGCAGAGATATACCCCCACATCTCCTTACTACAACATTAACAGAACTAATCAATAGTTTAAGGATGATGGCAGACTATGTCCTTCCTCTCAAGCCTTCAGTATTATAGTGCTTCTAAAGTCAATGAAGGCGCTATCTTGGTTGACAATTATCAGCCAATTTAACTTAATCTGCACTGATGTTTCAACTACATGCCAAGTTCACAGATAACAGACTCATCCCATTCCTGCCCAGCTAACCTCTTAAGCTTATGTAGGTTTCCAGCCTAGCAGATATTGTTGCCACCTATCTATTTCAAAGGTTCATAGATTCACAAGGGCATTTTTAAGCCTAGCCATGCATCCAGAATCTCTGACGAGTTTTGAAACCCTTGATAAGTGTAAGCATGGGCCTGGGAGATGAACCATTTACAGGTTACCTGTTTGCGTTAGAGACATAGGTGCCAAATCAGGGATGAATTTCCGGTTTCCCATCCAGTTGTTCAAGCTGCACTTGAATTGGATTAGGGAGGAACTCTGCTTCACATGGATGGGGAGCCTGTTCTATAGATGGGGTAGTCTCTGGGATACATACCTATCTCTCCAGCAGGTCCTATTTATATCACAGGCAAGGTTTAAGTCTTTAGAACAGGTAATTCTAGTACTGTTTGTTTTGTGGATATGCAGGAGGTCCATCGGAGTACTGTCTGACAATGCTCTGTATGCCAGGCATAGATCTCTCTCAAAAGCCTGTAGGAGACAGAATACAGGGATAGGGCCTTGAGGTGGTCTCCATTGCACATATTACTTATGCCCTATATTCTTTTAGTGAGGAACCTCTGCGGATGTTCCAGTTGGATATGCTTGGTTAGGTACATACCAAAGGGGGCACTGTACTCAATGATAGGTCTGATGAATGCCGAATACAGTGGAACAATGACTTCCTTGGACTTAGATGCCATATCTTTGTTTATAAGTTGCACAACACAGAATGATTTCCCCACCACTGTAGACAAGTGATGATCAAAAGCTAGATTACTATCTATGTGTGTCCCTAAGTCCCTGACTACTGGGTCAACTCTAAGGGGTGTGCAGTCAATATCATAGTTTCCAGGGATGGATAACTTCCCAAAGGATACTATTATACATTTCTTAGCATTTAGTTTTAGTCCATAACTCTGTGATACCATTTGTTTGTCGGTGTCAGCCTCTCCTGGAGATCATTTGTGTCAGCGTGAGATTCAATGACAGCTCCTAATTTGCAATCATCTGCAAATTTAGTCAGCCAGAGACCAGTGACATTGGCCTTGACTTCTTTGAAGTAAATGTCAAAAAGGAGCGGTCCAAGGACTGATCCCTGAGGAACTCCACTTGTGATTGGCCTTTTTGTAGAGGTGGACTCCCCAGTTCTAACTTCCTGGGTCCTGTCTGTGAGCCAGTTGGCTATCCACCGGGTGACATACGGATTTGTACCTAACCTCTAGAGTTTGTCAACAATGCCCAAGTGGTGTATTGTGTCAAATGCCTTGGCCTGGTCAAGGTAGGCAGTATGAATGATTTTGCCCTCATCCACCGTTTTGCCAGACAATTCAGAAATCAAACCAGTTTGTCCAGTAGTCCAGAAAAAGACTGTACAACCTCTGATATTCGGTTTCAAAAAAGAAACAGACTATAAGAGTTTGTTAAATCAGCAGATTTACTGTGCTTTTTTTTTTTTTTTTTTATACAGAAAAGTTTGTAAATCATCAGAAAAAAGCATCACAAATGGAGAAACGGAAAAAAGAGGGCATTCCTTTTCACCTGGCATGAAATGTCATGACATGGGTGGGAAGTGGGTAGGGATATGGGAGGTACAGGGGGTGTGGCCTTGGTCCAGTTTTAGCCACAACAAAAGGTGGCAACCTTACTAGCAGATGAGTTCAGACAACTTAAGATCCTTCATAACTTGTGTACAAGCACCATGACTCACTAATAAAGGTCAGCATCCAGTCTGTACATATTTGTATTGACTTTGAAAAATCATTTGATTACCTCATTTGACAGCATTTCTGGGACCTCTTGTTCACACAGGACTTTGCAGAGGAGATACAAGTGCTGTTCAGTACTCCTTCATCCACAGAGTTCAATGTTTTGAGTCTGAAAGCTTTTTCAACTTTATAGAGGTGTACACCAGCAATTACCATCTGTCTCTCTATTTTGTCCTTGCTACAGGACCACTGTCTACAGAGATACCAGAATCACCTTCTGTATGTGAGAGGCAGTGGGGGCATAGTACCATTCAAAATAATGTTATTTATAGATCAGTACCTTATATTAACTTACAACCTGAGAAACGACACCCCAAGACACATGGTATCCTAAATTTTCTGTTATTTCTGTTATGAAAGTAACTGCAGAGAAAATGCTTTTTTCTTGCAGCTTTTCAGCCCATTCTATTAATACAACCAGTATTACATCTCTTACAGCTGCATGGCTTCAAAATAACTGGAAATCAGACTGCAAATCTCATGTGCAGATACAGTTACACTTGATCTGACACCAGTATGGGTAAAATGTTTTCTTTAAGTATCTACATGAACAAGCTTCATTTGTTGCTCTTATGAAGGATCAACGTATTGACGATATACCCCTAAACATAAATATCATACAATATACCCTTATCTCCCTGAGGTGTTGGTAGTGCCAGAAGATTCATGTGCTAGCCATAAAGCTTGTATAATGATGGGCACTTTCAGTTACCTAGTCGTCTCTACTGCCAACGTAAATAACATCAGGATATACCAGCATTTAAAGTAAAACAGCTACTTTAATAGCATACAAAATGGCACCACAACAAGAAGGATATTAACAGCCTCATCTCTCATTATGAGCACGTTAACAACTGGCAACCCGATTCTATGCATTATGGGATGCATGTCTTCTTAAAGTGACAAGTATTATTTTACATATTGTTAGTACATAAGAGCATGCTGCTGCATACACTTCTTATCATCATATCTAACCCCCCCAAGGAGAACACTGTGGAATATGATTACAGTGCACTACCAATGCACATATTCAATATTCTTGAAAGCTACTGACTGTCCAAGTGTTATAAAATACATATGCTAGACAATCATTTACAAAACAGCAGCATTTGAGGTAGACATTACTTTTGCAACACTACAATAACACATTTTATAGAACAAAAAGGGAAACCAGTGTCTGCCCACATTATTCAGTTTCAATACTTATATCTTGCTTGAGTTATGAACTTGAGTTGTACAATCACAACTGGAGCTTCTGGAAGGAAAATGCTTTAAAACAATTGTTTTTTTGTCCAGTGTCTATTTGCAGAACAGTCTAGTCAGAATTAGATACAATAAAAGTCAAAAGTCAAAAAAAAAGTTAAAAGTAGTTTTATTGTCATTTAGATCTACACAAGTGTAGATTAAATGAGACTCCATGCAATCAGCTCATCATGGGACAAACAAAAAAGAAATCCCATGCATAAAGACAATTTAAAACAATATATAATAAATAATACTACCACCATCTTATAAATCAACTCTACATTTAAGTATAGAGCTACATATATTCCTTGAAATACACATTTGTTATGATACTGAAAACGCCCATCAAGCAGTGAACAAGCACAAAGCAGTAGCAGCTGAAGAAAAAAATATTGCACCTGGGTTGGTAATATAAATTATAATGGTTGGGTGGCCTTAATAAATAACAGATACAATAATATCTCACAGTGAATGGGAAGTCCCAACATCCTGACCTGCCAATGATCAGACCTAATGTTGGAGTTAAGAAGTCTAATCACATTCAGATAAAAACTGCCTTTGAATCTAGTTGTCCTGCATCAAATACTGCTGTATGTTTTACCCGATGACATGCTCATAAACAGACTGTTTGCAGGATGAGATGAGTTATTTAGTATTTTGGTGGCTCTCTTTAGGCTTCTCGATGTATGACTATCCTGGATTTTGGGCAGACTTGTGTCAGTTATCCTATCAGCAACCCTCACCACTCTCCGCAGGGATTTCTTATCTGCGACTGAACAGCTCCAATATCATACTGAAAAACTGGATGTTAGGATGCTTACAATTGCTGCACTGTAGAAGGTGAAAAATGTTAACAATGGTAGTAGGTAATGGTAATGAAGATGGAGTGCATTTTTCACTATGTGGCAAATGTTCCCAGACCAAGAGAGATCATCAGAGATACGAACTCCAAAGAATTTGGTAATACTTACCCTTTCCACCTTCTCTCCATTGATCAGGACAAGTATGGGGTGTTTGCTTCGGGTCTATATCAGCATATCAGCTTATGAGAAGAGCAAACACTCTTTGATCGAACCCTAAACGTCAAACAACCTAAATGTCAAAGGCACGGAACAGCAATGTTTTTCCCTGGGAAAGAAATAGCTGTTCCATGTCTTCGATATTTAGTTTGTTCGACGTTTAGGGTTTGATCAAAGAGTGTTCGCTCTTCGGCTTTTGATAAGCTGATATAGACTTGTTTGCTTCTTCCTGTAGTCTATGATGATCTCTTTTGTTTTACTTACATTCAGGTCAAGGTTGTTTCTTGCACACCAGGCAATCAGTGTGTGAACCTGTTCTCTGCATGCAACTGAGTAACAGTACACAGACTGTCAGCACACATCCACCCTTGTCATGGATAGTAGGTTGCATCTGAGCCTTCAACAAAACATGAATACTCAGACAAGCTAAGGACTTCATCATTCCTGGCTCAAACACCTGGGAACAGCTCCCAGAAACTTGGTATTTGCCTTGAGGGTGATCTGGAAGTGTATGCGTCTCTGACTGCATTTTTACTACTGCATCATCTTTGATTTGCACTCTATAGGGTTGCCACCTTTTCAAATGGCCAAAGTGGGACATTTTTGGTAGAAATATCAGATTTTACAGGCAGACACATACCCACGGTCAGTACAAAGGATAGAACTTACTTTTCTGCCTAAATAAAAGCTTATTCTTGTAGCATTTTAGTTGATTATTCAGTTTCTTATAACATTTAGGTATTTTAGTTACAGAATAACTGCTTTATGCAACTATTACACAAAATATAGGAAATAATTTTGTCCTAAAATCTCAGGACATTTGCCATTTTTACAATTTTTTGTTAGGACACAACTGCCCAAAGAGGGACTGTCCCTCACAAAGTGGGACAGGTGGTAACCCTATATGACCTCGACTATTTTGTGTGTGTGTGTGCGTGTGCGTGTGCATGTGCGTGTGCGTGCGTGCGTGCGTGTGTGTGTGTGTGTGTGTGTGTGTGTGTGTGTGTTGCAACACAAACTGACTCCTTCCCCAATAATTTTAGGGACACTGACTAGCCTTGTTGAAGGGCAGGGAGTAGCCTGATGAAATATCATTTATCACATTATCTCTCATATAAGATGCTTTGGTTGTCTGATCAAACTGCATTACTGACTCACATGAACAGCCTTTGGTTCAAGTCTGAATTCCAGTACTGGCAAAGCAGTCATTATTTGTATTCAAAAACTAGCTGTGTCTTGAACCTTGTATGACTTATCTAAGCAATAATCTATGACTGTGCATGGGTATTTCAGGATTTACGTGGGTCTATATCACTTTTTTGAATGCTTAACTGAGTGGATCGCTATTCATTGAACCCAATTAAGCAAAAGCTCAATTAAGTGAACAACAATTTCAGCGAAAACTTTCCCAGGGAAAATAACCACTGGGACAGCTCCCGTCTGTAACAACGACAACAAAATGTAAAACTCTGCAAAGTAGGGGGCTGTATCCCCCATACCCCCCAACTAAATATAACAACTTCAAGATCGCAGTACAGTGGGGAAAAGGGCAAATTCCCCCAAACAGTCAACCGCATCCTTTTCCTGGGAAAGTTTTCACTGAAACAGTCATTTGCTTGATTGACCTTTTGCTGAATAGGGTTCAATGAATATAACAACTCCAAGATCGCAGTACAGTGGGGAAAAGGGCAAATTCCCAAAAACAGTCAACCGCATCCTTTTCCTGGGAAAGTTTTCGCTGAAACAGTCATTTGCTTGACTGGCCTTTTGCTGAATAGGGTTCAATGAATAGGGATTCGCTCAATTAAGTGTTTAACAAACTGAAGTAGACCCGATTTACCCATGGTTACTGTGGTTTAATCACAAGGACAAAGCACAAGTGATTAAACAAAGCCAAGCATAGGTAAGTCTTGATATACACAAAAACAGGAGTGGATTATTGCAATTATACAATTACATTATTTTAGAAAACATTGCTTACCTCTCTTATATAATGTATCTGTATAAGAGCAATTCAGTCTTTTTCCCTAAGCTGACGTACAGCACACACATATGGGACTTAAGTTCACATGTTTGCACAGTACATCAGTGCACGAGAGGAGATGGAAAACAAAATCTCCATTGCTATTGTCTTTTTTAACTATTAAAAATAGAGATTTATGAGGGACATTCTGCAAAACTGCACAAACAGAAATAAGTAGGTTTTTGTTTGTTCAGTTTTGCAGAATGTACCTGATTTTTCTTATGTTTTGCTCTGTCCCTCAGCATATGCCAACAGAAAGTCTGGCCACTCAATGATGCCTCACCAGACAGACTTTTTTCTCTTGGTATTTACAGTGGGCACTCTGGTTGGACTGCCTAATCAGTGTGTTTGTTTTTGACACCATAGCTCTGGATGAAGGCAAAGTAGTTCATAAAGCCTACTTCAAGCTGGCCAAAGCCTTTGATACCATTCCCCACTCCGGAATCATAGACAGACTCACCAAACTAGACATCAACCTCTATATCACTAGATGGGGTGCAAACTGGCTCACAGACTGAACCCACAGTGTAAAAGTAGCAGACTTCAAGTCGGACTGCTGACCAGTCATGAGTGGAGTCCCACAGGGATCGGTCCTGGGTCCTCTCCTGTTTGGCATCTACTTCTCAGAAGTCCAGGCCACCACAAAGGAACCCTGGCTGACCAAGTTTGCAGACAACTGCAAGCTGGGACCCATTATTAATTCCCAGGCAATGCAGACATTCTACAGAAAGGCCTCACTGAGACAAACAGCTGGTGCCGAGACCATGGCCTTAAGCTCAATGCCAAAATATGCATTGTCATCCCCTATGGGAAAAACTCAGTTCCCACAAATTACCACATCAATGGTAGTCCACTTGAACACTGAAGGGGTTATAAGAGATCTGGAGACACAGGTTGACAGCAACCTCTCCTTCGACCACCACATTACCACTGTGGTCAGAAAATCCTTCTATACGCTACATCTCATTACCATGGGTTCTGCATCCAGGAAGAAAGAGGTTATCATCTTTCTGTACTCTTCCCTCATTAGACCAATCATTGAGTATAATGCCCCATTTGGCATGTACTTCATTAGACACCTGCAACAGCTGGAGAGGCCACAAAAGTACCTCACAAAGAGGATCATAGACCTTAAACACATATCCTACACAGAAAGACTCACAAAACTCCAGCTTTTCTCTGTCTCATATTATCTACTGAGAGGCGATCTCTGCTTGACCTACAAAGCCATGTCTGACCCAACTCTGCTGGAAATGCTACATCTAAAGAAATCTCAATCCCCCCCACACCACACGCTCCAGAGACCTCAACCTCATTACCACGATCAACAGAACATGGAGGGACAGGTTCATAACCCAGAGACTGCCCGTGCTCTGGAACAGACTTCGAATACAAGTCAAGCAGAGCACTTCATTGGCCCTCTTCAAGAGAAACCTTGACGAATGGCTGGGCAATAGGAAGTTCACCCCGGGGATCACTCCAGTGGCTCTACTCGACAGAGGCTCTGGAAACTAACATCAGATGGCACGATCGCAGGGCAACTCTATGGGCTAGGCTTGTAAAGGCTCCAAGGCCATTAGCCTAGTACACACCTATGAACCTATGAGGAATAATGAGCATCTATTGTACAATGGCTAGTTGTGACTGGCACGTGTAATATCTCAATGTCTCAAGAGTAATAATACGTTACTGAAGAGTAGCTTTTCCTTTCAAATTCACCCATGTCAGCATGTATCTTTCATCATGGACCTTGTGGTAAAGGAGTTGGTAGTAATTGTTCTTTCTTTTAGGATGCTTTCTGTATAATACATAACTGATACTTTGACATTAGTTTTGCAACATCCATATGAATGTTGGGCCAATGCATAGATATCTTGCTCTTTCATGAGATTTTGTTAGGCCTTGATATCCTTCGCTTATTTATTTCAACACTTTGGAAAGATACAACTATTCTAGCTTGGTACAGAAGCAAGCAGTCATGTTCGGACAACTGTGGTGTAGTACTTACACATTCAGATGCTTGGTTTGTGTCCAGTGATTAAGTCATCCATCGCTGACATATTTGATAAATTTTGTAACTTACTCAATGTCACTTTAAGTAACTTGTTTCAACTTCTCTATTCTTTTTGTAGTCACTGATTAAGTTGCCATAATGCTGAGCACATGGGCAGGAAAACCTCCTTCATCCTTTGACTGCATCTGGTTACTTTTCGGAATTCTGGATAATGTGAGCCATGAGTAACTGCTCTGCAGGTATGTATACTGCTATGGCACTGAAACAACTCAAGTGTACAAAGCAACCTTTGGCATATGGGTGGTGCACTGCCCAAATCAGAGGAATTAATCAGTGGAACCAATATCTTGTGATCAGTCTGAACCTAGAAATTTCCTAAACCCAAAAGGTATCTGGAGAATTTGTCCAGCACACAAACCCAAAAACTCCAACTTGTGCCCCTTCCACTCAGACACTGCTGGAAATCTACCAATTTCATGCAGGGCTATGTATTCCCATGTCTGCTTCATGCAACTGAGGATACTATTAGATGCTTCTACTGCTGGCACATTTCAGTAAATTCTGCCTCTGGATTAATCTTGTCACTTAATGGGGTTTCATAAATAGGGACTTTTACTTACTATCCAGATTCAGTGTTTGTTACAGCAGTCACTGAACTTAGGAAGTAGCTACTTTTTAATTAGTTTAGTTTTACAAATGAGAGCAAAAAGTCCCATATTGCATTTCTTATTCTTGCCACATGCAGCACACTACTTTGACAGCAAGAATATGGTTACACCTTGCGCATTTGCCAAGCTTGCATTCATTCTGCTTTTGTGTACGATTGCTTTGGCGAATATATTTCTTATTATATCTGCTGTTTACTCCGTGCTTTTTCTCACACACATCTGACATATCCATATCAGCATTTTGTCTCAGCTTCTCTAGCAAATTGTATTGCTTTTTCTGAAGTTAAATTTACTTACAGCTCAACCTTTTGAAACACTCCAGTATCACCCAGTTTAATTACAATTCTGTCTCTAATACAGTCTTCTATAGTTGTATCAAACCCATAATTTTCAACCAGTTTATACACGCTCCATGCAAGACTTTCAACACTTTCTCTTTTAGCTTGAACACATCGGTGAAAGCATGTCCTTTCATGTATAACATTTTGTTAAGAGATAAAATATTTAAGTTTACTAATTACTGACTCATATGCAATGCTGTGGTCCTAAGAAAACAAACAGTACATTGCTTCCACTTCACCGCCCATAGAATATAGCACAGTATTTACCTATATTTCTTCACTCTATTTATCCAACTTGGTTGCAATTCTAAAATGTGCAAACTTCTGTCTCCTCGACAGCCATGTAAAGGCTTCATAAAGTCAAATGGTTCTGATAGGTTAAATTTAATCATATTCAATGCAAACTTGTTTTATAGGGCCACTCAACTGATACTCGGTAAAACAGCCACTTTGTGTGGTAAACAATTGTTTTTTTTTCCTGGTAAAATGCTTGAGCTTGGCGGCATTCACCTGATTTATTGGTGTGGTTTTCTGATCAGAAATGGCATTTTCAGCTTATCTTTCCAAATATCCCAATTCTGACACCATTACATGATGGGCACCTTTAGTTACCCAGTCATGTTTTAAGGCAGCGTAAATAACATCAGGATACACCAGCATTTGTAGTGAAACAGAAACTTTAATGGCACACAAACTGACACCATAGACAGAAGGATGTTAAAAGTTTCATCTCTCATCACAAACACAACTAACAACTGGCAACCAGACTGTATGAATTATGGGATACACAGCTTCTTAAAGTTACAGTACACTTTTGTATATCCACAATATGTAGAAGTATGGAGCTGCATGCACTTCTTATAATCAGGCTTTGTGTGGAGTAAAGGAATGGAGCCAGACAAACTGCAGTACAGTGCACTAAGACAAGGAATGATGGGTTGGGTCTCCCCTGCTTCAGCCTATATACCAAGTCTTTTACAGATGCCCCCCCCCTCCCCCAGGCTAAGCTGGAATCTGTAATACAATGCGTGCCCGCTGGCGTGGCCGCTCGTTGTAAATCGAAGGTCTGTAATGCTGGAAATGTCCGCGATAAAGGTTTTTTATTTATAACTTTTCCTTTAAAAAACTTTTTGTTTAAGTTATGTTAGTTTGTTATAAGATTTTACTTAAAAATAGTTTAAAAATAGAACCCGTGTGGGTTTTTTTATTTAAACCTCATATATTAAACTTAACATATTAACTTTTAAAAACAACCGAGTTAAAAGCAGTCGAGAAATCAAGATTGTTTAGTTTTTAAAATGACTGTTTGTTGATATAGAGACAGTCCAAAAAAATAAAAAGAGATGTCCGTTTATTTTTTAAAACTTCGCAATGTTAAATGTTAATTATATTTTATATGGCGAAAAATAAAAAGCAACGGAGATCTTGCAAACAGGCATTATAAGAAGAAAAGTTAAGTTTCTTTTCTTAAATAATCATATAATCAAAATAAGTAATTGGTCAATGTCTGTGGGTAAAATTACCTTTACCACGGTTTGCTTTGTTGCTTCCTCTGGCGACCAAACCACGCACCAACTAATTTAGTATTACCCCACACCAGGGCGGGTTATTGCTATAATATTAAATAGCTCATCACTCTTTGTTCCAGTCTGGTTCCCAAAGATCCCTCTTTGCAGTTAAAGGAGTGGCACAGTATTAAATATATCCACATGACACTAATGGGGGGTTAAAGAAACTATTAAAGTGTGCAGGGTATGGTGAACAGCTATTCCTTCACTAAACAACCCAAAATGATTTTTTTTTCTGGCAAATGACTGTAAGGGAATTCACTTCTTGGAAGATATCACCGAGAAACTGTCTGAAGAAATGTACTAGCATACCGTCATTTTTTTCAGTGGAAATACAATCTCCTACTCTTCAATTACTGATGCTTTTTACAGTTGAGATGTGGAATAATAACCTCATCAATAAAAGCTGAAGTACTAAATTTTTTCATCACTCTTGCATAAACTAAGGCAGTCATTAGGTTCTGCAACCACCAAAATCACACTTAAGGATTCTTCTTTTTATTGTTTCTTCATTTTGTACTGATACCAAATAAGCTGTGAGCAGTATTCAAAACTCTTCAGTCACATACAGAGACTGAGACAGTGACCAGACCAAAAACTAAATAGGAGTAACCGTCAGTGAACAGAAACAACTCTCATCCTTTTATGAGAGGTCTATTTCATTTAACGTAGGGGTACTGGTCTTCCTGAGGATAGCTTAGTAAGAGGGTACTCTCATTGGATGAACGGTTCACACTGTCATTGTGAGTGTGCTGATGTCAGTCACACATTTTAGTCCTGTCTGCCACTGGAAGTTCATTTACTCTATGTTTTTAAAAGTACAAGAGAGTGGGTTATAACTTGCGAGATGGTGGTTTAGTACTCCCTACCATGTTCCTCAATAGTTCGTTTAAGTCTTACGCAAAAAGTGCCAGTAGTCTGGGTTGCCAAAAGACCTTTCAGCACATTGCACTGCAAAAGCCACAACAGGTAATGTAAATGACTACTTGGCTTTTATGTCACAACTGCTGTGTCTGTTGTTGAGCTTTGCACTTTTGTACCAGCACAACCTGTTTGGTATGCTCACACTTCTTCAGTCTAGGTGTGCACAGTCCTGTAGAAGACCTTTCTAAAGTGGAGATATTCTATAACTGATGCATGACAAACGTGCACCTTATGTTCCTGCTTAATAGCTGTACTATTCAGGTTTTTCATAAAAGCTTAAAGATATACAGATGTAATATTTATTCATGTGATCACTTTTGCTATTACCAAAGTATTTCTGTTGGTAAAGCTCTGGAATCAGATACAGATCAGCCAAATCAAAAGTATTTGCAAGTCTTTTTTTTTTTATAACAACCTGATTACTGAAAATGTGCTTTAATGGAAGTCTACTGGCAGTCGTTGATACTGGCTATAAACTTCTCAGACTGTTTGCATGAAACTACAGTACACTTGCATACTTAGCATGAGAGGAAGACATACTTTTAAATCTTAACCTACAGTATTTCTTACTGGGATGTTCGGCTGAAGGCATATTTAGTGAAAAAGGCTTTAAAAAGTAAAAAATCATAAAAAGACTGCAGTAAGTAACATGAGAAATGAACAAAGTAAACTCAAAAATTAAGAATAATAATCATGAAGCATGACATTTACTTAGAATTACACATCACAAGGCAGTCCACAGCACAGAGAATGATGTATCACATAAAGTGGAAGATATGGCAGCAAGCTACATATATACTTTGGCATGAGATTTATAGGCAGCAATGAGGAACAATGCCCCCTCTACACTTAACTAATCCAAATATGTCCACGATGATCCATGATCTAGCAATCTGTGCATATATCAGAAAATATGCAAGACATGTGACAGCAACCAGGTCTATCAATATAAACCAAAACTAAGTTGCACAATTCTGGCTACACTGACAGTAGAATTCCATACAATAAGCCACCACCCTGCCAAACTGTACTGCCTCAACAAACTTCTAACTTCCTAAGGACTTGCTACTCTTTAAAGCCCGTGTGACTAATAGCTAAGAATGTGTTGTGCGATTTGCTGATTTTTATAACATACTGATACATATTTTATTATAAATACCATTCAGTTGTAAAAGGCAATGTAACATACCTCCCAGTCTTCATCATCAGCAGCAGTGCTTTCCTGCTGTTCCTCTTCATCAGTTTGCTCAAGAGCAAGGATTTGTTTGTTCCTAACAGCAGCTTTAGCCTTTGCACTCTGAAGCTGTTTCTGAACATCGTCATCTTCCGTCATTCTTTCTGCCTGCACAAGCTCTGCCTCTTCTGCAATTTGAAGGCTTTCTTCTTCAGAATTATTTCCACTAACTCCAGTTTCCACATCAGTATCATCTGCAATTTATACATCTCACTCAGTATTTTCACAACACCACTGAAAACAAACATGTCTAGCCAAAGCTTTTCTTAATAAAAAGAATGTTATATAATAATGCAATTCATGACATTCAGTTTGAAGGTGTGCAATTCTCATTTGAAAATATGAATACAAGCATAATAAACAGAAAATAACATGAATCCAAACTGAAGAACTCTTCATAGTCAAGCAATATGAGGTTTAAAAAGCAAAATTAAACTATAAAAATGGAATTCTTACTTTGCTTTACTTAACAATAAGTATGATTAAGTCAGTAGACCTGTTAGTTCAGCAGAAAACCTTCATCCTCTTGTTAAATGTACTGTATCAGGCTCAGACAAGATGTATGCTCTTCTATGACTGGTAAATACAGGGCAAAAGGTATCAAGCAAATTGCAGCGAACTTTGCATTCAAATACTATGGAATGAACATTATACACCTTAAGTACTTTTAAAAATTTAATATGTAATCTAGGCTCCAGGCAGGTAACAACCTGAACATATTTTGCACCGAGTAGGATACAGTTTGTGTGAATAAGCTTGCAAAGCCCTGAATATACAGAAGCATCACAAATAAATGTTGCTCTGAATACCTGTGCCATGTGCTAGTGACTTTCAATAACCAAAGGTTTAGTTATTGATTGTTCGATTGATTGACTTGTTAATTGGGTACATACACTTGTCTTTAGAACCTAATTAGTCACAACTCAGGCACAAACTAAACAAATGAAAGGGAAATGAAATGAAATGCCAGTAAATGATATACAGGCAACAGGCAATAGAACAATATCACAAATGTACAGATATTTTACTATAAATTAACTGTAAGTTCTGATGCAAACTGAGTATGGTTTAAAAATTAAAAAATAGGTCTGCATAGATTTACATTGCTATCTACATGATGTATGGCAGGTGTAAAATTAACTTTTTACAATGATGTTGAAATAATCTTTGAATGGCTGAGGATGGAATTAAGGAGGAGGTTAGGAATTTTAGTCTTTCTCTATAAAGTATGTATGGGTATATGCCTTCTTGAGATGTTCTAAGAGTTTCTTTAAAAAGGTGGGATATTGTATTGCTTTACAGATTTGCATAATAAAGTGGTTCCAATTAGCTTGGACTACTTTTGAAAAAAATATTTTACTTCTATTGATGTATGAAACTGACGTTTTTACAGGACAAAAATGTGTCATTTTCACTTCAAAGGTCACAGGAGAATATACCTGCTTCTAGGTTAGAGTCAGTAGCTGTAAATTAGCAATTTAAAGGTTAGTGATGACAGGAGGTGAGTGGTACAGGTGGTGACTGGAAGCCATTTGGCTCTTTTTATGGTAATATAGTAAGGTACTGTTCTTGGGAAGAAGTCAATGAATCTACAAATGGCATTGAGACATTTGTAGTATATGAGCATCTCAGGAAGAGTTGAAAGCTGTTGGGAAAGGGCATATTTTTGTCTAGTTAGGAGAGCATTCTCAGCAACTGCAGCACATGCTTTGTAAGTCATACAGTTAGAAATGGACTAGGCAATCTTAAGTTGTTTGAACACTTTATTGTAAATAGTTTCTGTGGTTTCTAAAGGTGACAGAAGGCTCAAGCAGGAGGCATGGATATTTGCTGGATGTTTCTTTTGTCATGGGTGTCGATGTGTACAAAAGAGGAGCTGGGAAGTATGGGATTTGGACCAAAGAGTAGAATGGCTGTTTTGGTGATATTAGGCAGAGTCTGTTCTTGCTTATTCAATCCCAGAGCAGTATAAAGTCAGACTATTGGCTGTTCTGCAGAAAAGAGATATGGAACAGAATTATACAATACAATAACATCAACACAGAGTGTGATATTTGAGGGATTGATAAAGGGGGTAATGTCATTAATGAAACAGTAAAAACGATATACCCCAGAACAGATCCATAGGAAATGCTATAGTTAAAGTTACCTGTAACTATGAAATTTGATGGACTAGTGATGGAGAATGTTTTGTTTAAGATAGTTGTAGAACCGTTTAAGGATAAAAGAGCTGAAACCAAGGGTTTGTAGTTCTTTTATAAGAATTTTGAGATTAACAATTTTGAAGGCAGTTTTCAAGTTTATGAAAATGGTACATGCTTGATATTTCCTTCCGATAGTTGAGTAGGTTTCATCAGTTGGGGATATATGGTTGTTAAGAGATTTCTGGCCAGGTCTTGACTCATGCTGGCTATCTATGAAGGTGCTGTACTTGTTTATATGGTCTAAGATTTGATCATAGAGAAGATTCTTAAAAAAGCATACTTAAACAAGCAATGGATATTGTCCTGAAGTCCTGTGAAAAACTAAGAGTGCAGATCTTGGGAATGGGGACTCTTACAGCATTTCTGAACTGGGAAGAGACAACCCTTTTTTCATGACTGGCAGACTAAAGATGTGTCAGAAGTTTTGAGAACTAACAGGCAGTTAAATGGAGATATAAGGGATGAATTGCTTTTGGGCTGGGTTTGGTTGTGGTGCTGACTTTTCCCAGCAGTTTTGTTTATATCTTTGCATGGAGTATTACTGTGGTTGGAGGAGGGTAGGAGGTATAGCTCAGGTCTTTATGGGGAAAGATGTTAATCTGTGGAAACTGGAGATGTACAGATTGTGGAAACACTCCTGGTAATTGGTTTCAGAAGCCTGGAATTCATACTGATATAAAATAACTTACTGGACTGGGAAGGGTTATAAAAGTATGTCAGATCTTTCATTAGATTCTGGGATGGAGAAAATAGCTATCTGTGTTTCCTAAAACTTTACACACACTTTCCAATCATGTCTGAATTTTTTAAATTTGCCCTAGTCAATTTGCAAAACAGAGGAGTTCCATTTGTGGCAAATTTCATCCCTGCTTTTTAGGCTTACCTTTGCTTCTTTTGTAAGTCATGGGCAAGTTTTCCCCCTTTCACTCGACTTAATAATGAGGAAGATTTTTTTTTAGTTATAGTGTTAAGAGACTTGACGATATCCAACTCTGTTGTGGGAGAGGTAGTGTCATACAAGGAAACTCAGTCTATGTTCAGAAGTTTTGACAGTCTATGTTCAGAAGTTCTGAAACTAATTTGGTATGTTCTTCATTAAATCAGTGTTGCAGTAGCCATAACCATACTGGATGTATCCTGCCAAGGATCAGATCTCTGGCAGGTCTGCAAAGCTTTTGGCTCTTTCCCCACCTACTGTATGTCTGCCTTTAGCTTGAAAGTATGTGCTGGTATAAGAGGGACATGCAGGTGAGAAAATATTTTCTTGCCCTAAGTACACTTAAGCAGACTTCATTATCAGCACAGTGATTAGTTCTGACAGTTGACGTCACCTACAACACTGGGCAGATAAGTATCTTTGTTAGGGTTCATAGGTAGGTACTAGGCTATTGGCCCAAGGGCCTACGTAAGCCTAGCCAACAAGGTTCCCTGGCTCACGCCACCCAAGAAAGTTATTTTCCTGTGCCACTGTCGAGCAGAGACACAGAAGTGATCTCCGGGGTGTATTTCCTATTTCCCATCAACTCATCAAGATTTTTCTTGAAGAGTGCTAATGAAGAACTTTGCTTGACATAGATGGATAGCCTGTTCCAGAGTATGGGAAGTCTCTGGGACAGGAATCTATCCCTCCAGCATGTCCTGTTTATTGTGGTGACAAGGTTTAGGTCCCTACAGCGTGTAGCTCAGAGGGATTGGGATTTCTTTAGGTGTAGCATGTCCAACAGCTCTGGGTTTGACATAGCTTTATATGTTAGGCAGAGATCACCTCGGAGTAGGCAATATGCTATGGAGTAAAGCTGGAGTTTTTTGAGAAGGTCAGTGTAGGGCATTTGTTTGAGTCCAGTAATCCTCTTTATGAGGTACTTCTGTGGCCTTTCCAGCTGCTGCGGATGTCTTGTGAGATACATTCCAAAAGGGGCATTGTACTCTAAAATGGGTCTGAGTGTCGAGTAGAGAGGAACAATGACCTCTTTTTTCCTGGATGAGAACCCTTTTATGATGAGGTGTGCCACGTAGAAGGACTTCCTGACTACTGTGGCAATGTGATTATCAAAAGAGAGACTACTGTCCACCTGGGTCCCAAGGTCTCTTATCAGACATTCGGTGTTAAGTAGATTGCTGCCTATGTGGTAGTTCATGGGTACACAGTTTTTACCAAAGGGGATGACACCGCACTTTTTGGTATTGAGCTTGAGGCCATGGCTCTGACACCAGGCATCTGTCTCAGCGAGGCCCTTGTGTAGGATGTCCACATCATTTGGGGACTTGACTATGGCTCCTAGTTTGCAGTCATCTGCGAACTTCGTTAGCCAGAGGCCTTCTGTGTTAGCCTGTACTTCAGAGAAGTAGATATCAAACTGCAGAGGTCCCAGGACAGAACCCTGTGGTACTCCACTTGTCACTGCTTTGAGGTCAGATTTGGAGTCTGCAGCTTTTACAGTGTGGGTGCTGTCAGTGAGCCAGTTGGCAACCCATCTTGTGACGTAGGGATTTATATCTAGTTTAGTAAGTTTAGCTATAATTCCAGAATGGGGGATGGCGTCAAAAGCCTTGGCGAGGTCAAGATAATCTGTGTGAACCACCTTACCCTCATCCACAGCTTTGGTGACTGCCTCAAAGACGTCGATCAGGTTCAGGAGGCATGATCTGCCTTTCACAAACCCGAACTGGGTGGGATCCAGAGTTTGGAGGTTACCAATGTCTTTGTTAATGAGTTCCATGATGATACGTTCCATGGCCTTGCAGACCAGGCTCGTCAGGCTAATAGGTCGATAGTTCCCGGGATCAGTGTTGGCTCCCCCTTTGTGGCATGGGATAACTGTTGCTGTGCGCCATTCAGTGTGCACAAAGCCTGATGCAAGGCTATTATTGAACACGGTGCTTAAGTGGGGAGCCAGTTCGTTCTGAAGTTCGTGTAAAACGTGGCCTGGGATGTTGTCCTGTCCCATGGATGCTGTGTTTTTGGCTTTAGAGAGTGCAGCTTTTACCTGCATAGTTGTGATTACAGGGACTCTGCATTCTTCCTGTATAGATATAGGCCCTTTAGGGGGTGGGGGGTAAAGTTAGCATTGAACCTATCTGCCAGGATGTTGGCAATATCAGTTGGTTCTGTAATTTTTGTGCCGTTGTGCTGTAACTCAGAGCAGATCTGGGTGTTTATATCAAGATTCTTGACAGAGCTATAGAATGCTTTGTGGTTGTCCTTAGAATTAGTGGTGATTTTGTTTTTGTAGCTAGCTTTGGAGGATCTTATAAGGGATGTCAGCTTCTTACTAAGGCTGACCAGGGAGTTCCTCCACTCATGAGATTTTACTCTCTTTTGCAACAGTTTCTTCCTTCTGCTGTACAGCTTGTTTATAGCTGGGGACCAGCAGATTGGCTTCCTTTTTTTGGAGGATAATGTCTTGATTCTGTTTGGGATAGCACGATCCATGCACTCGTGTAAGTGCTTATAGAGTGCATTTGTGTAAGATTCAGCAGTTGTAACTGTATTGCCCATCTGCATGGGTGTCATGAAGCTCACCACTTCTGTCTTAAGAAGCATGAAGTTGGCTTTGGAGAAATGTTTTACTGTGGTTTCCTTAATGGGGGTGGGAGCGGGATGTGGATATCAAGGGTGATTAGCTTATGGTTGGATCGGACCAACAAGGAGTTGACTTCAGGTGTGGCACACCGGTCACTCATGTTGGTAATGACTAGGTCTAGGATATTGTTGCTCCTGGTGGGGCATTGGAGTTTATGAATTCCAGAAAGCGTTGAGCTAAGGAGTTGGTACACAAGTCGTTTTCCCAGTTAATGGTGGGGTAGTTAAAGTCGCCCATTATTAGGGAACTCTCTTTTTCTGAAGAAAAATGTATTCAGATTTAATACATCTGTCATGAAGAGTAATTATATGTGTGACAGACAGACAGATTCACTATAAGGACACCCATTCCTCTTGTGCTTTTTTGTTTAGTGGATCAACACAATATCAGGTCCAGTCAGATATGTCTTTTGTTTACTCACAAAGCCTTAAGGAATAGGCAAAAAGTCTTTAAAATAGTTTCTAGTGAGAATGTGCCTTAAACAGCTGGGGTGTAAGATCATGACAAATTAATCTCTTTTAGTGGACCTTATCCACACAATTACAGGCTTTACACTCTGTTTTGTGGTCTGACATCTCTGCTGAGTAGCTTTTGTAGCCACCTGACTGTCAGTCCATTTCTCCTAGTCCCTCTAACACATCTCATCAACAGGCCACTGTTGTCTAGGATGTAAGCATGTCTACTTGGACCATATGTCAGTCTTTGGCCAAGAAGAGAGAACCTAAGATCATAATTTCTGACGGTGAGGGAGGTATTTCATCAGGTAGTGTTGAGGGAGGGCATCACCAAATCTTTGATGGAGGTCAGGGCGTTGGATGCCCCTCTTAAAACCCGAATCATCATCATCAGCCTCATTTTTCCCATTTTCTACATCGGACTGGGGTGTCGTGTTAACTGTGGCCATCTCTTTTGATTCAATGCCACACTTCTGTCTTTGTCGACACTCATGCCTGACTGTCACAGGTCTTCTCTCACACAATCCAACTGCCTCTTTGCTAAATGACCTCGGTTTCTCTTATCTTCTTCCTGTCTGTCCCAAATCTTCTTCACCAGATTGCCTTTTGCATTTCTGCACATTTGCCTGAACCACCATTATTTGTTATCTACAATTTTTTAAAATCTTTAAAATATTTCATCTCCTAAAACCCGAAAGCTAAAGATACTTAAAAAGAGGATGCAAAAGAAAACACATCTGTCACCTTCTTTTACTCCTTCAAACAAAAAAACTTCTCAAGAAGACTGGCTTAATTTTGTACAAAGCCTGTTAAAGGCAATCCCATCTCTTCAGCCTTCACTTCCAGTTTCTTCACCAGTTAAGACAAAGAGATCCCACTCTTCCTCAAATGAACACCATCCCCCACTCTGGAATCATAGATAAACTTACTAAGCTGGGCATAAATCCCTACATCACTCGATGGGTTGCCAACTGGCTTACTGACAGAACCCAGACTGTAAAAGTAGCTGACTCCGAATCCAGCTCCAGACATGTGACAAGTGGAGTACCTCGGGCTTCAGTCCTGGGACCACTCTTGTTTGGCATCTACTTCTCTGAAGTACAGGCCAACACTAAGGGACTCTGGCTAACAAAGTTTGCAGATGACTGCAAACTGGGAGCCATTATTGAATCCCTAAATAATGTGGATATTCTACAAAAGGGCCTTACAGAAACAGATGCCTGGTGCCAGAGCCATGGGCTCAAGCTTAATGCCAAGAAATGTATAGTTATCCCCTTTGGAAAAAAACATGTACCCATGAATTACCACATAGGTGGCAGGACACTAAACATCGAAAGTGTGATGAGAGACTTAGAGACACAGGTGGACAGTGGTCTCACTTTCGATAACCACATTGCCACAACAGTCAGGAAATCCTTCTATGTGGCACACCTCATCACTAAGGGCTTTTCATCCAGAAAAAAGGAGGTCATTGTCCCACTGTACTCATCCCTCATTAGACCCATTATAGAATACAACGCCCCATTTGGTATGTACCTCACAAGACAACTGCAACTGCTGGAAAGGCCACAGAAATACCTCACTAAAAGAATCACAGGCCTAAAGCAGATGCCATATGCTGACCGTCTAAAAAAACACCAGCTATACTCTGTGGCATATCGTCTACTCAGAGGTGATCTCTGCTTAACATACAAGGCCATGTCAAACCCTGAGCTGTTGGACATGCTCCACTTAAAGAAATCCCAATCCCTCAGAGCCACACACTCCAGGGATCTAAACCTTGTCATCACAATGAACAAAACATGCTGGAGGGATAGGTTCCTGACCCAGAGACTCCCCATACTCTGGAATAGACTGCCCATACATGTCAAGCAGAGCACCTCATTGGCCCTCTTCAAAAGGAACTTTGATGACTGGATGGGAGATAGGAAATTTACCCCAGGGATCACGTCGGTCGCCCTGCTAGAGAGGGGTCCAGGGAAGTAAATATTGTGGGAAGGAATATCCAGGGAACTGTTACGGCTAGGCTTGCATAGGCCCTAGGGCCGATAGCCTAGTACCAACCTATGAACCTATGAAGAGGTCCTTTCTGAATCAGATATTAACAGTTTGAGCTATGCGTCCCAGTCTTTCCCTACTCCTTGTGAGTCTGAATCCAAAGGATATCATCTCCTTGGAATCCCCCTTTGAAGAAATTTCTTTTGGGGATACAATTTCAAAACTGAAGGAATTCTTTTAATGGGAAGAAAGAGTAGTGTCAGAATCTCAAATGAGATATGAATTATTGGGTATGCATTCTCCTAAGCCAGTAGCCATTCCTTCAGTTTTAGGAGCCTTGGATGATACATTTGCTTCTGCCTCTGTTTCCCTAATTCTCAAGTCTCTGCCCCTAAGAAACCTGAAAAATTTTTAGGGTGCCTGAGACACATATATTCCTTTACAGAAACCCTGTTACAGACCCTGATGTTATTTCTATGGTTGAGGACACAGCTTCTAATGCCCTTTCTGCATTTAACCTTATCCAAAATAACAAAGACAGTCATTCTTCTGATAGATTTCAAAAGGTCTATACATCCTCCACCCTGGGTTTTTAGGTCTATTAACCAGTCTCACATGTCCAAGTATCTTTTATCTGTTTTTGCCAACAAGCAGCAAACCTTAGCTTTACTTTCTAGCTCTGCTTTACAGGTCCCTAAGCATGCTATTTAGGGCACTTATGATGCAGTAGATGCTGTGCCCTGGGCTGCTGCTCCTGGTACTGTAAAATGTAATAACACATGGATAAAGTTACAGAATTCCCATGCTAATGTTAACACTCAGTTGCTTAAATCACCTCTTGCAAGACAAATGTTGTCTCTCAATTATTCAGCAGAAGTATTAAAGAAAGTGGAAATAAGTGGTTAAGCCATTTTTAGGAATCAAACCACTCTTTTTGCTTCCTATTCCTAGATAGCAAGACAAGATATCTGGACTTTTCTCTCCTTACCTGTCTGCCTATTACATGAGAAATCCTCTCTACTGCTTACCATCAAGTATAAAATAACAAAACCACAACGGCTACTGGAGAGAAAAATAAGTAGGTAAACCGCACTAGCGTCAAACAGTTTTACTACGCTTTCATCAACAGACTTCTTCAGAGTACAAAAACATAATCAGAATGCTCACTAGTCCTTTTATAGATACCATAATTAACAATTAAACAATTAAAACAATCAATTTAACACATTAAAACTTAATACACTTCTAAAAAGACTAATATACATTTAAACAGACCACTCAAATATTAAACTTTCAATCTTCTTCTTTTTAAAAAACACTTTATATTTGTATTTTCATGCAGTCCAGGAGCTTTATGTGCACATATTCTCATTTGCCATTTTGCCACAGCTGTCTCTAATTTGGTTTTATAATTCCCTCCTCTTAAATCGTGTGGAAGACATTCTATAACTGAAAACAAAAACTTCTTGTAATTAGGACAAACTTGAGTGTTTATACACAGCATTGTTGTTATCCTTAATTTTTATACTATAAAGATGTTCTTTGATACATTTCTCTAAACAACGTGTGGCCATACCAATGTAATAACTAGGACACCCTGAACATGCATCAATGAAAACTAGGCCAACAGATTTACAAGAGTATCTTTCTTTTAAATAAATAGTAAAATGTATGTTCTCTATGTAAATACACTTGGTAAAGTAAATAAACCTACAAACATTGCACATACCACAAGTATACATACCTGCCTCCCTATCTGCCTGAGGGATGTTTAATAGGGTGTCAGATTTTTCTAACATCGTCTTAAAACACCTCACTTTATGATAAAACAAACTGGGTTTCTGGTGTAAAGCATCCTGCATGTTGTGAGTTCCCTGTAATATCTTCCAGTTGTTTTTAATAATCTCCTTTATGGCAAAAGAGTCAACAGATATGTCTAACACAAAAACTAGCCTTCAATCTAAATTTCTTGTTTTTCTTAAGACTGCAGTGTCACCTCCTTTTAAAATTGGTTTAAATAAATGCCCTCTTTTGTTGTATACCTCTAGGGCTACCAAATATAACAATTCACTGTTGTACCCCCTCTCTTTAAACGTTTTGATAATGGTGGTTATCTCACTGAAAAAATCACACTCTTTGGTGGTCATTCGAGATGCATGAATTATCTGCCCCCTAAGTATGTCCTTCGTTATAAAATCTGGGTGGCCACTTATAAAATGTAAATAATTATTCGGAAACATCTCCTTTCTATACATTTTACTGTTCATCCCTCTGTTGCGTAAACCCCACTCCAAGTTAACATCTAAAAAGTGGATGTTACTACCAACTCCACTGACCTTAAATTTTAAAAAGTCAGAGGTATCATTAAGTTCATCAGCACACATGCTAGCAAATATTTCTGTAGACATAGCACTGCACTTTGAGCCAGTATCAACTTTCAGCTCTATGGGTTTACCATTTATCCAAACAGTACAAAATACTTCATTCTTGGCCCATAAATCAACTGCATTGACTTTCTCACCAAGCACTGACACATAATCAACAAAAAAAGAATGAGACAAAGCTATCTAACTGATCAACTTGTTTCTTGAAATGTTCCCTTTTAATAAAAGAATGTGTGGCCTTTGATTTACAAAATCTTTTGAAAGTATTCCAATTTGTGACATTGTTGAACAAAAGCTAAGCATTTCTCTCTTCTAGATTCACGGTTTCCATCACAGTTATGACAGTTAGCAATGAAATTAGGTTGTGGCCCATGCTTTGTGTTTCCTGACTCATTCTTATGCTTCACTGAGGCTGTGCAAACTCTGGAACTTGCTAGAAAGCTCTGGGGTTTAGTTGTGGCAGGAGCTACTGTAACTAAGCGCCTGGGCATGTTTCTTTTAACCACATGCTGCATACTATCAATGTGAGGCTTAGAAGTTACTGAAAACATGCCTTTCTCATTTGTAAGCATATCTGTGTGCTTTTCTGTAAGAATCCAAGAACATGCATGCAATTAGAAATAAAAAAATATATAAAAACACTCTGAATATTATCAGGAATGTATGCATGTAGATACATTACATATTCAAGCGCTGTAAGCTGTAAATCTATGGCAAACACAATAAAAATCTGATGTTACAATGTGAATTAAAATATCAGTTATGATGCAACTCTACCAGGGTTTTAGATTAACAAAAGTATGATAAGAACATGCCCTTAAGCAGAGATGCTTAAAACAATTCTAATGCATTTATGTATTTCTAAATAGGCAACTATATTTTTATATGCATGGCTTTTACATTAATTAAAATGTGCTTCTGCTTTTAACAGTCTCAAAGATTTTTACTTTCTATTTGCTCATGAATGACATGATTTATAAAGAAGATATTTAAATGCAGCTTTTAAACGAGCTATGAATGACCTGTTAAGGAAATAAAGACTGAAAGCTTGTAGTTAATTTTTGATAATAACATTTTTGTTCTTCCAATCATATAGGTGTTTGCTTTTTTATTACTGAAGCTCTCTGCCTTATATATGATGGTCTTGATGGAGTACCATGTAGTTGGATTTTGTTTCAGTACATGAAGCAATCACCTCAATATGACTGTGAGTTGTAAAAAAGACAACTGTTTCTATATCTGCAGCTAACAGCTATTCAGAGTATTTGACCTTCTTGGGTACAGGTTCTTGGTGTGGTACTGCTTACCATCTTTAAAAATATGTCACTAACCCAGTGAATGATGGAAATACCTAGAGGGTATGACTTAGAAGATTGGACTGTCTTGTGGGAGATACTACAACATAACTGGGCAATGTAGCCACTGATACATGTCATTCAGTCTCTGTATCAGCAGATTTAATGCTGTTTCTGCGTTGTTGTCAAAGTGGATGTACGACTGTGCTAAGAAAGTGTTTGGACTCTTCTCCTCCTTTGTGATTTCATCTTTGGTCATGGGATATGATGTTGTCCTCTTTATCTCAAGTAATTTTCAACTATGGTGTGAAATTCTTCAGTGGTTAAGAACACAGAGTTAAAGGCACGAGATTCAACGGCTATCAGCCTGAAATGAACTGTAAATAACTGGACTACTCTGCACCTGGTGGTATTTAGTTCTCCTCTGATAGTTCAAACACAGAGAAGGAACATTTCCATTCCTCACAGTGACATTTTTAGACCTCTTCAAATTCCAAAAGAATAAATTAATACACAAGATAAAAATGAAAGGTGAAATGGCTCTGTTAAATCCTAGAAGTAATAACAGTACCAGTGAATGCGTAAGAATTGACAATACATTGCCTATGTGCACTGCAGATGATGAGGATTTCCTGATTAATTTCCAGGATGTAAACATCGGTGAATACGTATTTCTATGGTATGTAACAAGCTCACTGACCTAAATAAATCAGATCTCGATATTATCAACGAGTTCTATGACATTACTAACTTCTGTGTTCATCAGCGCATACAAGAAAGACAAACAACCAAGTTGTTGTTTGTCTTTCGGCTTTTTCCCGGTAAGAAAGACAAACATCCAAGTAAATGCAACAAAAAAAAAAACGTTTGGTAGAATCACAAAATTAATACGATATGAAAAATTAAAAAATAGGGACTCATTAACTTTCAAAAAAACAGTCATAAAATCAATGTCTAAGATAAAGTAGAAATAAACTATTTACCTTTCTTATAAAATGTTGCATGTCTACCTAGCAACTCAGCCTCGAGAATGTGGTAATAAGGTATTCTTTAATTACAGTAGGAAACTGAAAGAAAAAAATGTCTATATGGCATGTTATCAATAAACAATGTATTAACCACCTGGCAAGACAGAACTTAGTGATTGTGGAAGAATGCAACAAAAAATTTACAATAAGATACATCCCAAAGTCAAAGGCATTTGATACAATATCTCACTTGGGCATTGTAAACAAATGCATGGATTTAAGCATAAACCCCTGTGTAACTCACTGGATAGCCAGATGGCTCACAGACAGGACCCATGAAGTTAGGACTGGAGAGACCATCTCTACAAAGAAGCTGGTCAACAGTGGAGCATCCAAGGCTCTGTACTGGGTTCACTCCTCTTTGGCATCTATTTTTTCGGAAATCAAGGCCAATGGCAAGGGCCTCCAAGTTTGGAGGTGATTGCAAGCTAGGAGCAATCATCTTATAGGAAGGTCTAATACAGACAAATGGCTTACCATTAGCTTTTGGGAAGTTGGTCACCCAGAGAAAATGCCTTATTAATAAAACACCCTTAAAAGTAGACATGGTAGTCAGGGATTTGATGATAGTCACCTGGCTTTTGACCAACATGTGTCTAAGGTAGTAAGAAAATCATTTTATGTCACTCAACTTATAAGTAAGGGCACTGCAGCTAGGTACACAGAAGTCATCGTGTCACTGTACTCATCCCTCATCAGACCCATCATTGAGTCTAATGTCCCCCTTGGCATGTATCTGGCCTGGCAGATGCAATGACTGGAATGTCCACAGGTGTTCCTCACAAGAAGAATACAGGGCATAAACACAATCTCTTATGCAGATCTCCTCAAAGCCCAGTCCCTGTGCTATGTTTCCTACAGACTGCTGACAGACGATTTATGCCTGGCATACAAGGCATCATTGGATCCCACTCTGATGGACATTTTGCATATCTGTAAAACAAATAGCACCAGAGATGCTAGATCTAAGGATTTAAACTTTCCTTGCAACTTAAAAAGACATGTTGGTGGGGCAGGTATGTTTCTCAGAGAATCCCCAGTCTCTGGAATAGACTTCCCATCCATGTGAAGCAGAGCCTTTCCTAACCCTAATCTGCAACATGGACCACTTGATATGAAATTGGAAATCTACCCGTGCTCTGAGACCTATGTCTCTGTTGGACAGAGGCAGCTGTTAAATTATGCCCTAATGTACACTCCCTTAAAATAACATCTAAGTTACAATAACTTGTGGGATACATTTGTGCTGCATGGTTAGGCTTAAAAAGGCCCCCTTGGTCGTTAACCTAGCATACGCCTATGAATCTATGAACCTATAAGTGCTATAGACACAAAATGAAATATTCATTAAAATGAAAAACTCAAGTGTCATGGGGCCAGACAACATACATGGAGGTTTTCTATACAGAATTAAGGAAAACTCAGCTCCCCAACCAATCAGTTAGGGTAATCAAAATCTTAGCATGTTCATCATGTCCAAGATCTATGACAACAGTACCATTTCATAAAGGAAGGGGGTTAAATCAGACAAAATATTTTTGAATCATCACCCTGATTAATATTCTATGGAAAATAATTAAGAGAGCCATAATGTGAAAGAGGAGACCTACTTTTATGAAGTATGGACATTTTGTGCTTGTTATGAAGAAATCTTGCCTAGAATTCTGTGGCACTCTTTGAAGAGGTAACAGTACTGCTTGATAAAGGACTGACAGTGCATGCCTCATGTCTTGATTTTAAGACATTTAACACTATTCCAAATAAGAGAATAGCTAACGAAATAAAATAATACATATCAATTTATGTGTAACTCGATGGACAGAACACTGGATAAGCAAAAAGATACAATAATTCAGGACGACATTTATTTATCTTGCTGAGAACATTAATGGTGCCTCACAAAGCTCTGACTTGGGGCCATTTCTAGGACTATTCTTAGATATAAAATCAGAAAATTAAGTACGGATACTTTAGACAGGATAACGACTACAAATGGGTGACAACTACTTACAAAAAAAAGATGTCAGCACATGTAGCATCATAAGACTTGGCAAAAAGGATAAATTATAAGTACAAAATAAATGGTCAAATCATAAAAAATGAAATTATCATTGAAGATCTTGGGATAACAACAGATAATTTAAACCTTGACCCCTATGCATCTATCAAAGTTAAAAATGCATATTCTGCAGCTCATCTAATATGAAGAGCCATATCTAGTCAATGCACCGACAGCATTGCACACTTTATATCTCACTAACTCGACTAAATAAGCCACTTATAGCTTCATAGATGATTACTACGCTAATGGCACAACAGCCTTTACAAGCCTAGTAATACCCAGGATATGACAGTATTGTATCTTAATTCCCCAGGTGTGGGATGGGGTAGTATCAGGGTAGTAGGTCTTTGGGTGTTGGTGCCCCGAGTCATTTTACAGACTGCCTCTGTCCATAAGGGACATGGGCAGTTCCTCAGACCTTGAAGACAGTGAGGGACACGCTTTATTTTGCGAAGATGGGAAGTTTATTCCATAGATGAGGCAGCCTTTGGGATACAAATCTGTCTCTCCAGCAAGTTTTGTTAGAGTCAGAAATAAGGTTCAGGTCCATGGAATGTGTTATCCTTGTATAATTGTTCTTGCCAATATGTAACATTTTCATCAGGGCTGGATCAGAGACTGCTTGTAGGTCAGGCATAAGTCCTCTCTCAGTAAACAATATGAGATGGAGAAAAGAGATAGGGCCTTTAGTTAGTCTGTATAAGACAGGCGTCTTATGCTTTGCATTTTTTTTTTATTGAGAAGTCTCTGGGCTGCTCCAATAGTTCTAAGTGCCTTTTTAGGTACATGCAAAAGGGAGCACTGTACTCAATTAAGGAACTGATGAGGACCAAGTACAACAGTACTATGACTTCCTTTAATCTTGGTGCCATGCCTTTATGTATAGGTTGAGCCACACAGAAGGATTTCCTCACTACATAGCTACCTGGTGGTCAAAGTTTAATTTACTATCTGTCTGTGTTCCTAGGTCTCTCACCACTGTGTCTACTTTAGGGGTGTGCTATCAATATTAAAATTTACATGGATTTCTGATTTACCAAAGGGTATGATTATGCATTTTTTAGCATTTAGTCTCAGACCGTGGTTTTGGCACCAATCATTTGTAATTTTTAGGCCTTTTTGTAGGATGTTAACATCATTTGGGGATTCAGTGACTGCTCACAGCTTTCAGTTGTCACTGCACTTGGTGAGCCAGAGGCCCCCAACATTGTCCTTCACTTCAGAGAAGTATATACCAAACAGGAGAGCCCCCAACACTGAGACCTGTGGGACACCACTAGTAACAGTTTTCTTAGTGGAAGTGGATTCACCTATCCGGACATATGTCCTGTCATTGAGCCAGTCAGCTATCCATCTGATGATGTAGGAGTTTAATTCAGTAAGTTAATCTATGACCTCCATGTGGGGGATTGTGTCAAAACCTTTGGCCAGGTCTAGATAAGCAGTGTGTACTGTTTTACCATCATCCATGGTGCTGGAGACTTCCAAGAAAAAGTCCACCATAATAAGCAGTCAAGATCTCTGTTTGACACAGCCAAATTGGGTCTGGTCCAGTTTTTGGAGGGTTCCTATATCATTATTGATCAGGTCCTTGATAATTCTCTCCATGGTCTTGCAGATAAGACTGGTTAAGCTTATCGGTCTGTAGTCCCTGGGTAAGTGATGGGATCCTCTTGTGCAGAGGGATGACTGCTGCAGTCTTCCATTCCTCTGGGACAAAACCCATCCAGAGGCTGTAGTTAAAGACAATTTCTAGTAGCCCTGCTAGATCTGTTTTAAGGTATTTAAGAGTCATCCTGGAATGTTGATGGGACCCATGGAGGCTGTGTTTTTGGCTTTAGCAAGCACGGTAAGGGCCTGTTCCCTCATAATGATTGGTAGGGGTGGTTGCAGCTATTTCTTTGGGTGTGATAGGAGGTGACGAGGGGGAGAAGTTTGAACTAAACTTGTCAGCCAGCAGGTTTGCTATAGTTTCAGACTGGATGTAAGATTTGCCATTCGTGATTAACTTGGCACATTGCTGAGCATTTCTCCTGAGGTTATGAATATAATTTAAAAAAGCGTTACGGTTATCTTGCACCGGGGAGACTATCTTTGCCTCACAGTTTAATTTGGCAGATTTTATCAGCTCTCTAATTTGTTTAGATTGGTGAGTGTCTTTTTTGAACTGATTTGTCTGTTCCTTCTTGTCTTTGGAGAGGATTTTTTTCCCTTTTGTTAAATAGTTTATTTATGCTAGGGGTCTACCATGGTGGTATATTTTTGCCAGTAATCATAGGTTTAAGTGGGACAGGTACTGCCTCATCTATGCAGCTATGAATGTGGTTGTACAGTGTGTCTGTGTACAGCTCAGAGTAGGCCTCAATGTTATCTGTGTTTGGAGGGGTCTTGTCACTTAGTTTGAGGTAATTCGCCTTAGCAAAGTTCTTACCACCATACCTCCCAACCTCTTAGAGCAGAAAATCTGATCAATAATGGTGGGACAAAGGCCCAAAAATAGAGACAATTTTAAAATATTACTCTCATAAACTTAGAAAGTTGAAAATAAGCATAGTGTGAGTTGAAAGGGGTGGTGGTAGTATATGTGGAGTTAAGTTATCTGGTTTGGGAATAATTACAGGGAGAAAGGCTAGTGTGATGTAGCAGAGTACCACAGAACAAATTAATAAGCAGGTGGTGAAAGGAAAGAGAGGGGGGAATGGGTGGAAGATGATGTGATAGGTTGGTGGGAGGTGTTAGGGAAGTCAGGTGATTGTGGTTATCAATAAATTTGGGTTTATGTGAGGTGGGTGGGATAAGGGGGTAGGGTGGGGAGTAAAGTGATCCAGAGCGATAGAGAGGGTGAACGGAATGGGCTGAATCAACTCCACAAGGTAAGGAACTCAGCAAAGAACTGAAACAGTGAAATAGAGTAGGTAAGGTACTGGTTAAAGTGTGATTATATTTAACTGTGACTGATAAACATACAATAAACTTTCCACCAGCAGTTTTCAACTTGGATGGGTTGAATTTAGCTATCTGCCCCCACCAGAGTGCAAAAGAACCCTCTTAATGTAAACAAATTGGTTTTGAGCTCAAGTGCTGTAACAAATGCTTTACAACAAAATTCAGTATCAGGAATCCTTGGAAATAAGTTCACTATCCTGAGAAATGTTCACAACTGCAGAAACAGCATCAGATTTAATCTTCCTTACTATAAAAATGACAAAGTTGGAAAACATGAACTGTTCAGAAGAGCTTTAAAAATTGGAATTGCATTCTTTTTTTTTTTTTTTTTTTAAAGGATGCTAGAGGTAACGTGCCTGCTCTATAAGGCATTGCCTTTTCCACCACTTTCACATGACAGTACACACCTGGAACACATCACTGGAGGAGCTAACATCTAATGTAAAAGAAAATGCATTTTATTACTCCTTTCAAAGTCTGTGGTTTGCAGCTTTGCTTTGGCATTCTGAAGTTGGCCTTGACATATGAGGCGAACTATTCATGAATATTGAGCATAGTCTCTTAAATGGACAGCTTCTGAAGTTGCTCATCTGTGGTCCTAACAATAATGTAATTCATGCAACTAAATCAGACTATTGTTGGGACTGTGGACAACAAACGTTATGCGCAATCCTTTTAAGAGACTGAGCACAATGTTTTGTATGGATGACAATGCACCAAGTCTGCTCCTTTCTCAGCGGTCATGGTACGCAGTGATTCATAAAGGCTTTGTCCTCCATTGACATGACTAAGGACCAAGTTATACTGAAATAATATGCTGATGTGGGGATCTAGTACAGTGGAATCTCCCACTGGCTGAAGAACATTTGCATTACTGCTTAGAGCAGGAATTGTAGCTGGTTGTGGAAGCAGGTTTAACTGCATCACGGATCCCTGCTGTTGGTATTCTTTTTCCATCATACAATAGATTTTTTTTAATTCACTGCTGATAAACTACTCAGCTCTGGTAGCTCAGCAACACATCAGTAGGAAATGTATCTCTCAACTGTCCAGATTTTGGAGGGGTCTCCCCAATTTTTTCTCAGACTTTTGCTCCATCCTTCTTAAAACTGCAAATCATTTTAAAAGTATAGTACCATAATTTTAAAAAGTGTCCCTAATTTGAGGTATTTTCCCAAATTATTTTTCAGTTTGTCTATAACTGTGCAGGTAAAAGTTGAGAAGTATGGTGGGGAAGTAGGAATTGGTGAGGTCACAAGCACTGACCCAGTTATAGATTAGATGATGGTAAATACCCCACTGGTATCAGTCTATAAACAATTTGAGCTTGTGAATAACACCTCCCTGGTGAGGTTATCATTAGCTTATGTACTATATGCATAGAGTACTATGGCCACATAGTGGAGTAAAAATACATACAATGTTCAAGCCAAGCTGTACTTTTGCCTATGAATCATATGGCACACTAATGCACCTTTTATGAAATGGAATCACTGCAGCCTGTTGTCCTATGGCACATCATCCCTACCCCATGCACAAAGTTTATGAATAGTGTCCTACTTCTAGAAACTGCCAAAAGTGAATTACCTAAGCTTTCACAGATTCATAGAAAAACAGAAGCTCACAAATATAAATCAAAATGTGAGCAGAACTAGTTACAGAGTTAAGAGACTATGAATATTTATAATCATTCAAATGAGTATTAAGTATATATTTTTTTCTTTTATGTGAGTTTAACTTGTTACTGCCAACCATCAGGTCTCCATGACTGGACATGGCCCATTCACTATCTTACCCCAAAATTTCACCCAGGAAGAGGGTAAAAGCTGTCTGGAAGGAGCCATCAGTCAGGCAGTTACAAGGGTGATTTAAGCCCTTGACAGTATCCTAGCAATAAGGGTTTCTGTAATGACCTAGACAAACCCTTGGGCATGGAGATATGCAAGCCACATCACTGTAGAAGCCCATAGGCAGTTACTAGATGTGCAGTCAAGGATGAGCCTAGCCCAAATTCCAAATTTCCCCAAAGTAATGTCTGGGTAAAGTGACTTACTCAATTTCACACAACAGGTGAATGAAAGCTATGGGAATCAAATCTTGTAACACAGGAAGTCGTTTGTTCACAGTTCACAGCCTTAATCCTCTTTGACAACTGCCAGGCACTGCCAATAATGCCTTTCTTATGTGAATGCATGTTTCCACACAACAGCCCTGAAGGCTACCACCAGGTGGTGGCTTGTTGCCCCCAGGCCGGATATCTGCATCAATATTATTTCATCCAGGAATTGTGGCAGTGTGCGCCCAGCTCTGCCTTACCCTCCCTGCCAGGACGGACATGCCAGTGATACCAGAGAAGTTCCATCTGGTTCTTGAGTTACTAAATGGACTCAAGTTGCCTAGGCTGTAATTAGGGATTTATGCCCTATGACACTGGAGCTACTTACAAACATTTTAATTTAATCAGATTACTGAAGTCAATAATAGATTAATGCAAAGCATTCCTTGAAGGAAATCTCTACATGTAAAAAAGGATTTCCTGAGCCAGATTTCAACTACTTTATATTTTAACCTCTTACTGTGGACTTGCATACATCTAACTGCAGTGTCTGATCCATTATGGACAATGACAAACATTTTGTTCCTGAGAAACTTTGTAATAAAAATAGCATTAGGCTCATTTTAACATGTACTGTTTTAAAGGCTAGCTCTTTGCTTAAAGTTTTATTACTATGGAATTCTTATACAATTCTATGAGTAAACTCAGATTTTGAAAGTTCTGTCTTTTTAAAATCACTTTATTAGTCAAGTAGTCATTTAATCTATTTTGTTCATGTGACTTGCTTAACTGTATAAATTGATTCTGAACTCATAGATACGCTATTCTGATGAAGTCCATTCATTGGATAAAAATGCTTAATCTATGTTTTGTTGTAATAAACGGTACAGTGATTTCTGACCTTCACTGTCTTCTTTTTTATTTTCTATTGTTGGTAGTGAGTGTTTTGGGTGTAACGCTAACAACCTCATTTGCATTTTTCATGTGTGTGTATGTGAGAGCTTTGCCTCCTATGACATTGTAAATCTACATCTCTCACACACTGTGTTTCTCTGTTCTAAAATTAAATGGTTGTCAGTGAATATTAGGCAGTTACTACACTGCTTCAAGATGCCCATATCCACAAGGCCAGAAAGAGAGATGACAGGAAGGCACTTGTCCATTATACCAGATCCTTAGTAGATGGGAAGGAGAAGGGGAGAGTCACATAAAGGTCTAAGTGAGAGTGTTTAGTAGTATACTATTAGATGACCTGCAGTGGTACTGCCCTCTGCAAAAACTGGCAGCTCTTTGAGCAGCTGTGAACAGTGGGATACTATGGAAAGCATTTCATATAGAGGATTTTAAACTGGACAGGTTTACTTATATACAAGGTACAGGGAACCGTGTTTGTGCATCAGGGCTTTTATACCAGTAGGATGAAAAACCTTTACAACAGTTAAGTCCTCAGGCCAATCAGATTTTATTTTATTTAATTATTTACTTTCCATTTGTTTACCGGGTTAGTCCGACTGGACACAAGGTGACCGTTTTCAGTGGAGGCCTGGGGAGAAAAGCTCCAGATACATAGTACAAAATCATACAGTGGTTAGAATATTGAGAAACAAACAAATAAACAAGATATTATATAACAAATATGCAATTGCTTGAACATAAATTCAGAAAGAAGTTTCCATAGACAAATAGGGTCAAAGACTAGAAATCACAACTATAAAGGTGGCCTAAACACCTGGTTCACAGTACTATGCACTAAGTGAAACTACACAGTACACCTGTGATCTAGGAGTGTTGAAAGTCAGAAACAGGTGAAATTAGTCTGGTTCTGTACAGGAACATATCCAAGTTTTGAATATGAGATCTTTTAGTAGGGAATTGAAAGTATGCTTACTATTTAGACATCTAATCTCAGGGGGTGGAGAGTTCCAGGCCTTAGCAACTGCATAGGAATAAAGAGATTGGCCTGAGCTACGTAAGCAACTGGTAACAGTCAGTAAGGTGGTATCGGAAGATCTTAGTTGACGCTCAGTATTATGGAAGGTGAGCAGACCAGAGAAGGCAAGTATTTTATTTGGTTGGTATACCAGTTGATGGGTCAAGAGAAGTTGATTCTATTTTAGTAGGTTAGGGAGTTCTAACTATCCTAGTTGTCTTAGGGAGAAGCAATGGTGAGAACAAAACTTAGCATTGGTTGCAAATTTTGAGATTTTATTGTAGCAGGTAGATAGCTTCAGAAGGTCAGATTTGTTTAGGTTAGTTAGAACTGGGGAAGCGTATAGTAAGGTCGAGAGTACATGGGTACGAGAGATAGTGATTCTGGATTCCTGTGTGAGGAAGCTCTTGCAGAGTTAGAATGAACCTAGTTTTTTTATGAACTTTGGCAATTGTTAGTGCTATATGTTTGTCGAATTTTAGGTTTTGATCAATAGTTACACCTAGTTGCTTGGCTTGAATTATTGGTGTGATAAGAGTATGGTTGGAGGATGTTATTGAGAATGGCGAGGTACAGGTGAAAGTTTTGGATAGGTGGAAGATCATGAGTTGGGTCTTAGATGGGTTGGATCTATATTAGATAATCAAACTTTCAAAAGTTCGACTGTCATATGGTTGACACCATATGATCGAACTTTTAAAAGTTTGAATATCCAATTAAAAAAATAATAAACTACACAAATAACCTACCTGAACGAACACCCCCCCCCCCTCTTTAAATACACCAACTCAGAGATCACACTACAGTGCAGAAAAGGGAAATCTTCCCATTCTGTGCTGTATGGAGATCTCTGTTAAAACATTCAGACTTTCAAAAATTCAAGCATGGTGTGAGTTGAAAGGGGTGGTGGTAGTATATGTGGAGTTAAGTTATCTGGTTTGGGAATAATTACAGGGAGAAAGGCTAGTGTGATGTAGCAGAGTACCACAGAACAAATTAATAAGCAGGTGGTGAAAGGAAAGAGAGGGGGGAATGGTTGGAAGATGATGTGATAGGCTGGTGGGAGGTGTTAGGGAAGTCAGGTGATTGTGGTTATCAATAAATTTGGGTTTATGTGAGGTGGGTGGGATAAGGGGGCAGGATGGGGAGTAAAGTGATCCAGAGCGATAGAGAGGGTGAACGGAATGGGCTGAATCAACTCCACAAGGTAAGGAACTCAGCAAAGAACTGAAACAGTGAAATAGAGTAGGTAAGGTACTGGTTAAAGTGTGATTATATTTAACTGTGACTGATAAACATACAATAAACTTTCCACCAGCAGTTTTCAACTTGGATGGGTTGAATTTAGCTATCTGCCCCCACCAGAGTGCAAAAGAACCCTCTTAATGTAAACAAATTGGTTTTGAGCTCAAGTGCAGTAACAAATGCTTTACAACAAAATTCAGAATTCCTGCAGTATCAGGAATCCTTGGAAATAAGTTCACTATCCTGAGAAATGTTCACAACTGCAGAAACAGCATCAGATTTAAACTTCCTTACTATAAAAATGACAAAGTTGGAAAACATGAACTGTTCAGAAGAGCTTTAAAAATTGGAATTGCATTCTTTTTTTTTTTTTTTTTTTTTTTTTTTTTAAGGATGCTAGAGGTAACGTGCCTGCTCTATAAGGCATTGCCTTTTCCACCACTTTCACATGACAGTACACACCTGGAACACATCACTGGAGGAGCTAACATCTAATGTAAAAGAAAATGCATTTTATTACTCCTTTCAAAGTCTGTGGTTTGCAGCTTTCCTTTGGCATTCTGAAGTTGGCCTTGACATATGAGGCGAACTATTCGTGAATATTGAGCATAGTCTCTTAAATGAACAGCTTCTGAAGTTGCTCATCTGTGGCCCTAACAATAATGTAATTCATGCAACTAAATCAGACTATTGTTGGGACTGTGGACAACAAACGTTATGCGCAATCCTTTTAAGAGACTGAGCACAATGTTTTGTACGGATGACAATGCACCAAGTCTGCTCCCTTCTCAGCGGTCATGGTACGCAGTGATTCATAAAGGCTTTGTCCTCCATTGACATGACTAAGGACCAAGTTATACTGAAATAATATGCTGATGTGGGGATCTAGTACAGTGGAATCTCCCACTGGCTGAAGAACATTTGCATTACTGCTTAGAGCAGGAATTGTAGCTGGTTGTGGAAGCAGGTTTAACTGCATCACGGATCCCTGCTGTTGGTATTCTTTTTCCATCATACAATAGATTTTTTTTAATTCACTGCTGATAAACTACTCAGCTCTGTTAGCTCAGCAACACATCAGTAGGAAATGTATCTCTCAACTGTCCAGATTTTGGAGGGGTCCCCCCAATTTTTTCTCAGACTTTTGCTCCATCCTTCTTAAAACTGCAAATCATTTTAAAAGTATAGTACCATAATTTTAAAAAGTGTCCCTAATTTGAGGTATTTTCCCTAATTATTTTTCAGTTTGTCTATAACTGTGCAGGTAAAAGTTGAGAAGTATGGTGGGGAAGTAGGAATTGGTGAGGTCACAAGCACTGACCCAGTTATAGATTAGATGATGGTAAATACCCCACTGGTATCAGTCTATAAACAATTTGAGCTTGTGAATAACACCTCTCTGGTGAGGTAATCATTAGCTTATGTACTATATGCATAGAGTACTATGGCCACATAGTGGAGTAAAAATACATACAATGTTCAAGCCAAGCTGTACTTTTGCCTATGAATCATATGGCACACTAATGCACCTTTTATGAAATGAAATCACTGCAGCCTGTTGTCCTATGGCACATCATCCCTACCCCATGCACAAAGTTTATGAACAGTGTCCTACTTCTAGAAACTGCCAAAAGTGAATTACCTAAGCTTTCACAGATTCATAGAAAAACAGAAGCTCACAAATATAAATCAAAATGTGAGCAGAACTAGTTACAGAGTTAAGAGACTATGAATATTTATAATCATTCAAATGAGTATTAAGTATATATTTTTTTCTTTTATGTGAGTTTAACTTGTTACTGCCAACCATCAGGTCTCCATGACTGGACATGGCCCATTCACTATCTTACCCCAAAATTTCACCCAGGAAGAGGGTAAAAGCTGTCTGGAAGGAGCCATCAGTCGGGCAGTTACAAGGGTGATTTAAGCCCTTGACAGTATCCTAGCAATAAGGGTTTCTGTAATGACCTAGACAAACCCTTGGGCATGAAGATATGCAAGCCACATCACTGTAGAAGCCCATAGGCAGTTACTAGATGTGCAGTCAAGGATGAGCCTAGCCCAAATTCCAAATTTCCCCAAAGTAATGTCTGGGTAAAGTGACTTACTCAATTTCACACAACAGGTGAATGAAAGCTATGGGAATCAAATCTTGTAACACAGGAAGTCGTTCGTTCACAGTTCACAGCCTTAATCCTCTTTGACAACTGCCAGGCACTGACAACAATGCCTTTCTTATGTGAATGCATGTTTCCACACAACAGCCCTGAAGGCTACCACCAGGTGGTGGCTTGTTGCCCCCAGGCCGGATATCTGCATCAATATTATTTCATCCAGGAATTGTGGCAGTGTGCGCCCAGCTCTGCCTTACCCTCCCTGCCAGGATGGACATGCCAGTGATACCAGAGAAGTTCCATCTGGTTCTTGAGTTACTAAATGGACTCAAGTCGCCTAGGCTGTAATTAGGGATTTATGCCCTATGACACTGGAGCTACCTACAAACATTTTAATTTAATCAGATTACTGAAGTCAATAACAGATTAATGCAAAGCATTCCTTGAAGGAAATCTCTACATGTAAAAAAGGATTTCCTGAGCCAGATTTCAACTACTTTATATTTTAACCTCTTACTGTGGACTCACATACATCTAACTGCAGTGTCTGATCCATTATGGACAATGACAAACATTTTGTTCCTGAGAAACTTTGTAATAAAAATAGCATTAGGCTCATTCTCACCATCTTCCTCCACCATGGCTAGGAGCTGTTGAACTTCATTCTCTCGCAAACTCTGGCTGTTAACGTTTATGCCTGTTAAAATACACAAGTAAAATGGGAATGAGTGCATTGTTTGCACTGAAACACACAATCAGATAACTGCTTACTCCTACAACATCCAACAACATAATGTTGATACATTAGATTAAAATTCTGATGGAAATAATGACATTTGTCCCTCTCTCTCTCTCTGTCTCTCTCTCTCTCTATATTTATTTTTATTTATTTATTTTTATTTTTATTTTACATTTGTTGACATGGGCTAGTCTAACTGGATACATGTCCATTTTCAGTAGAGGCCCTGGGAGATAAGCTCCACTTTAAACTAAATAAATCAAGACAGAACAAAAGTCCAAAAAAATATCTAAAATACATATACTTGAAGATGTTCTTCAACAACTTGAGTTATACAGAACTAAAATTATACAGACTGTGACTACTGAGTTTAACAAGGCAAAAATACAGTACTATTACCAAGGGAAAGTGATTGATATTCACCATACGTATATTGGGTAGGAATTTACCTTTATAATGATGTATATAGGTCATAAAAGATATATATATAACACTGAGAAATAAGAAAATTATTAAATATATGTACATGAAGAAGTAATTACAGTCAAAGTTAAAGAAATAGTTGGTCTATATACAAGGTGGAAGATATGAGCTCACTGAAGAAAGCAATGTTGTTAAGCGCATACTCAGTGATCGTTCCTTGGGAATAGCATACTAAGAAGGGAGCGGGGGATGAATTTACTAACACTGCAAAGTGGGTTATTGGAGGAGAGTTACAGAATAATGTTATACTGGGGGGGGGGGTTAGTCAGGGTTAGTACAAGGACAAAGCCATTGTGTTTTAGTTGAATCTTTAGTTGCTTTTTAAAGAGTAGTAATGATGAGATAGATGTAAGTTTAATGGGAAGCTTGTTCCAAATCTTCCCCACTGAATTAGAGAAAAGAGAATCACCAGCCTTGTTGTGGGATTTCTGGACGGTAACCAGTAGTTTATTTGCTGAGCGAAGGTTAGTAAGGTTTGTGTAGGGGGAGATGAGGCTACTGAGAACAGGAGTATTTCTAGGCTGGTACAGAATTTTATGGGTAATGGTGAGTTGTTGAAATTCTAGCTGGTTATTTAGTTCTAGCCATCCTAGAAGTCTGAGATTTAGACAGTGATGAGTTCTAAATGGGGACCCAGAAGCAAACCTGGCAATATTGTTATAAGAAGTGGTCAATTTGTTTAGGCTGCTTTTGGAAAGATTAGTATAAATGGGTGAGGCATAGAAGAAGGTGGAGATCAGATGGGTCTGGGCAATAGTAGATCTGGCTTCTGGGGTGAGAAAAGGTTTTATCCTATACAAGGATCCAAGTTTTCTGTTTACTGCTTTAATAGTGGCATTAACATGTGAGTCAAAGTTGAGGTTGTGGTCAGTCAGTACACCTAAGAGTTTGGTAGTTGGGTCAGGAGCTATGATTGTACCATCGATGGATGCAATAGAGAAATCTATCGGTGTGGATTTAATAGTTGGAGTAAATAGTAATAGTTTGTTTTTTTTGGCATTTAGGAGGAGGCGACGTTGTTGGAACCAGTTTTCTACTAGGTTAAATACTGTTTGGGTGATGGACTGGAGTTCAGATGAAATGGATGCTTTACAAATCAAAGTGGAGTCATCTGCGTATTGTATGCAGGTAGGTAGAGGTAAATTAGTAGAAAGGTCATTAATGAATATGGAGAAGAGTAGAGGTCCCAGGATAGAGCCTTGAGGGACACCAAGGATAATAGGGAGATGTTTGGATAGGTTATTATCCCAAAGGACTGCCTGCTGTCTATTGTGCAAGTAGGACTTAAACCATTGTAATGCCTGTGTGTCAAGTGAGAATGAATTGAGTATGTTGAGAAGTATTTGATGGTTAACCATATCAAAAGCTTTCGATAAGTCAATGAACAGAGCAGAGGAGAGCATGTTATTGTTTCGATGTTTATTAATGCAGTCTGTAAAGGATAGGAGAGCAGTGGTAGTACTGTGGAATGGTCTAAAACCACATTGACAGTCAGCTAGAAGTTTATTTTGGAGAATGTGGTCAAGAAATTGTTGATGGATGCATTTTTCCATGATTTTGGCTAGTGGTGATAGTAGGGCTATAGGCCGAAAGTTAGAGAGTTCAGTTGAGTTACCACCCTTGTAAAGTGGGATTATGTGAGAGATTTTCCAGAGTGAAGGAATGGGGCCTTCAGTTATGGTTCCATTGATTAGGATAGAAATGGGATAGGCAAGAACTTTTGCAGCAGTTTGAAGGTATTCAGGTGGTAAGAGATCAGTGAGGGAGTACAAGGTTTAAGTTTATGAAGTAGAGTATAGATGAGGGCGGTAGGAATAGGTTTTAAGTGAAAAGTAGATGGTAAGGTTGTTAGGGAGGATGAGAGGGTAGAGTTAACAGGTGGTAAGGTGTTAGCTAGAGATTGGACAGTTTCAGTAATGGTATTGAAAGCATCAGCAATCTGGTTTGGAGAGTTTAGGGAAAGGCCAGATGGGGTTGGTGTTTTGGAGTGGCCTGGATGTAAAAGTTTATTTATGCCTGACCAGAAGCTTTGGGGTTGATTATGGTGCTTTTTCTGGAGTTTAAAGAAATAGTTTTTTTTTATCCTGAACTATTGATTTTTGGTGGCATTTCTTAGCTCTCTAAAGTATTGCTGACCAATTGGGTCTTTAGTGTTACTCCATTTGGAACAGATTTTATTTCTATGTAGGATTTGTTGTCTGGTTTCTTTAGTAAGCCATGGGGCTGCTTTGCTTCTAGTTCTTATAGAGCGTGAGGGGGCATGGAATTCAAGAATTTGTAGGAATTTGGAGTTAAAATAGGATACTGCTTCATCAATTGGCAGGTGCCTTAAGGGTAACCAGTCACAGGCTTGAAGTTCTGCTTGAAAGGTGGCTGGATCAAAATTTTTTTTGTTGCGGGTGATTTTAAAGGTAGTTTGGTTTGGGATAAAGGATTTTTGTCTAGATAAATAGGTAAGTGAATGGTCACTAATATCATCAGGAAGGATACCTACTTTGTAAGAGAGAGGGTGGATGTTAATTAAGATCCAGTCTAATATACTTTATTTGCAGCTGGGTTTATGGATTCTGGTGGTAATAGTTTGGGAGAAGCCATAGAGGTTTATACAGGTTGTGGGTTTATGAGTGGTACAGGTGTTCCAGTCTATATTAAAGTCGCCGAGTACAATGGTTTCCTGAGGGAAGAATGTAGAAAGCCACCAGAGGATACTTTCTAAGATGCTGATGTTACTGCCTGGGGGTAGGTAGGAGCATATTATGTATATAGATTTAGTAGTATTGAGCTGGAGCTTGGAGATGAGAATTTCCACATTAGTATCTAGAGGTGGTTGTACTAGTAAAGAGGTGACCTGTAAATGAGATTTGTACAGTATTGCTACCCCACCACCCTTTTTGGTAGTCCAGTCTAATCTCAAGATATTATAACCAGGTGGGAGTATTTCATTGTCTTTTGTAACAGGTTAAAGCCGGGTTTCTGTTAAGCATAAGATATCAAAAGAGTGTGTATCTAGTAGGGTGTGTAGTTGGCTTACTTTTTTGTTAACACTCCTTATATTGAGATGAGCTATGAGTAGAGAATTTGAGGTTATACAGGGAGTGAAGGGGGGAGAGGGGCGTCTTAGGGTGTTGCTATCTGGTCCTGGGTTTGGGATGAATGTCCCCATGAAGGAGAGGATGCTTATAGGGACTATATGTATGCTTCAGTAGTTTACTGTAATTAAGTTTAATTTCCTATATTGTGTGAATGTTATGTTAGAATGGCTTTGGACTATATATATATATATATATATATATATATATATATATATATATATATATACATACAGTGGATAAAACAAGTTTACACACCCCTATTAAAATGCCAGGTTGTTGTGATATAAAAAAATGAGACCAAAATAAATAATTTCAAAACTTTTCCCACCTTTAATGTGACCTATAACCTGTACAAGTCAATTGAAAAACAAACAAATCTGTTAGGAGAAAAAATATAAAAAATAAAAAACCTACAATAAGCTGGTTGCATAACTGTGCACACCCTTAAACTAATACTTTATTGAATCACCTTTAGATTTAATTACAGCATTCTATGTCATACTGCTATACCATATGAGTTATCCCTAATCTTTAGTATCCTAGTCCACACATCTATACAACTAACTTAACACATTTCCTCTTCTCTGTCACTTTCTGCTTTTAATACTACCGTTAAATACATGCCACCTATAATCTACATATTCCCACCACCTATCTATAAGATTCTAACAATATATATCCTACCTTTAAGTTTAACTGTCTAATTCTACCTCCCACTACATTTACCTTTCCCTTTTCCTACCCCCCCCTGCAAAAATAAATAAATAAATAAATAATTGAGCTGTATTGTTAAATATTTCTAACTGTATAATTTTCCTACACGCTAATGTTCTATTGTTACTGTGTTGTGCCTTTTTACAACATATATGCTGTTTAGAAAGTTTTCTGTATTATTTCACTTGCTTTATAAGTAATGGTTTCCTTACAAATTCATGTAATGATTCTCATGTAACTTTCTCCCCGGGCCTCCACTGAAAATGGGTCTCAATCCCAGTGGACTTTCCCAGTCAACAAATGTCAATAAATAAATCTATATATTTATATGTATCTATATCTATATCTATAAACTGTACATGTATATATACACACACACACACACACACACACACACACACATATATATGTGTGTGTGTGTGTGTGTGTGTGTGTGTGTGTGTGTGTGTGTGTGTGTGTGAGTATCTACATATGTATTCTTTTTATTAAGTAGGTAAAGACCTCACTTCTTCATTTCTTCAGAGTTCTGGCAAGGAAAACCTCCAGAAGAAAGAAACAAATAGAAAAACAGTATTATCTTTAAATAAAAACTAATAACAAAGACTGGAAACTTATAACCAATGGCCAGGCACACAACGGAATAAATGTAAAAATGCCTAGGGGCTCAAGAGACTACTCATGACAACAATATGTATGTTAAGCGCTTTCATTCGTTTAATGCACAAACTTCATCAGAACAGGATGGCAAGGCATACAAAATTCTTTAAATAGTACAAAATTCATCAAGGTTCAACCACTGAGAACAAAATAACAATTAAGTACAAAGAAATTTGAAACACCAGCCAATAAAAAGTATATTAGCATATAAGGTGGAGACTAATAAATTAGTCTATTTTTTAACATACATTTAATATTTATAAGCCCATTAAGCCCTGGTGTCTGATCTGCCCCTAGAAAAATCTGCCACCTAAGTTCCTTAATTTCTTACTTAGTGTTAAAACAATTAGTACACACACACACACACACACACACACACACACACACACACACACACACACACACACACACATTCACAGTCTTTTGATATATTCTCAGAGTTGCAAATCATTAACTTGTATACAAGGCTTTACTACAACACCCTAGTAAACAATATTTTAATGTGCATTATTTAACATATGTACATCTCTGTTTAGTGTTAGGATGACACATTAGTAGCATTAACCAGTTTGTCAATAGATATTATTTCCATTGCAGCTTCGATAGTTTAATATCTTAATCAAAAACATATCAGCTCTTATAGTTCTATGAGCAACTAAAAATACATCCTTAGTGTTTCTTGCAAAGGTTCGTTAAACTTAATAAAACATAGCAAAATGTAAAATTAGATGAGAAACTGAGATGCTGTATTCTATCACAGGTGAACCAAACTATGTCTGTTATAAATGGCCTTAAATAAGAGATCCATATTGTCTCTAAGCCTTTTCAAACATGCAAAAAAATGACTAAAATTTATTATCAACATAAACTCCCAATTCATTAATAGCAGCTATTTCCTGAATAGAGTGGTTGTTCACTGTATACATTAGCTTAAATTCATTCTGACCATTCTGCAGTGCAGTCTTTGCTGTCATTAAAATGGCAAATATTTGACTAAAAAAATGTTTTCTAAAATGTGGCCAGAAACAATTACATTGAGAGAAGTTGATGTAAAAAGGGACAATAATTTTGACAAATAATAACATAAAATATAAAACATGTGTAATTCAAAAATACCACAGTAACTGTGAAGAACACCTACCTGCCCCTCTTCTGACTTCCACTTGACGTTTGGCTGATAGTACAGAAAATCCAAGCCACTGTACTATAAGACTAGGACTTTTCTTTGATGAGTTATGGGAAGGAACCTATAGATTATAATACAACCAGATAATAAGGAAGTTATACAGAAAGAATAAAGTAAGTATGAAATATTAAAAATGTTTCCAACTATTATTAATTAAATGAAGTCTAATATCATCTGTTGAAATTTGAAAAGGAAAATTAGGCTAAAAGGTACAATGAAAATAGACTGATTACTGATTCTACTAACAAAAAAGCATTTTATAAACATCTAAACGCAGTTAAAAACAAACTATCATCCATCAACATGGCTTCAATTAATGATATTATTATTAAAGGCTAATATGTTATTGTTAAATTAATTAAATACATTTTCAAAAATGAGTCAGGATATCTGTGATAATAAGACACCTAACATTACTGAATGTCCATAAAGATTCATGAGATATAACATAAGTAAATAGGATACATTACTATGCAGCCAAATTAATAACGGATAAAGTCCTACCACAAGTAAGGGAAAGGACAGGGAATAATCAAATGCCATCATGGAAGTATTACATACAGAAAACTATAAAGCAATAAGACAAGAACTGTCACTGTTAGAATAGTACAGATGAAGGGAGAGATTGACAAAAACAGACATGATAAAAGCAATGCGCAGTATTACAATGGATCAGGATTTATCATGCACTATCACAAATAATAGAGTAAAAAAGTCAGCACAGGCAGAAAAACTTAGAAGATACTCAGATAAATATAAAGGAAAAGTACAAAATAAGCAAATTATTGATGACCCTAAAAAGTTTTACAGAGAATTGGGAAACAAGGTAAAAGGAATTGAAAGACCACCAAAAAAAGATGAAAAATATACACTTTGGAGAAATATTTACAAAGATCCTGTGGAACATAACAAAGATGCTAAATGGATAGAAGAGGTAAAAGAAATAATAAGAAGTTCAAATGTACAAGATATGAAATGGGATGAAGTAATAGCCAGACAGATTGAAACAAAGTTAAGAAAAGCCTCTAACTGGAAAACCCCAGGCCCAGATGCAATACCTAACTTCTGTCTAAAAGTATTAACATCTTTGCATGAAGATTTATCCTTGACCAAGACCTATTTATATGCACACCCCAAACAGATACCAGCCTGACTAACAACAGGAAAAGCAATGCTCCTATTTAAGAGTGAACCTGCAAGCTACCCTACAAACTATAGACAAATAACTTGCCTTCAGAAGACATATGAACTACTATACACTGGAATTGATATCGACAGAGTTTATAGTAATTTAGAAGAAAACTCAATTATGGCAATAGAACAAAAGAGTAATAAAAGAAAGCTATATGGAATGAAGGATCATTTGTTGTTAAATAAAGTCATAGTGGAGGACTGTAAAAAGGGGAAGAATCTAACTATGGCATGGATAGACAAGAAAAAAGCATTTGACATTATCCCACATTCATAGATAAAAGAGTGTTTAAAAATGTATAAGATACACCATACACTGATAAACTACATCACAGTGACCATGAAGCAGTGGCAAACCACTTTGCAGTTAAGCCATGATAAAGGACAAATTATAATTCCAGGGATAAAAATCCAAAGGGGGATGTTCCAAAGTGATTCTCTGTTACCATTGCTCATTTGCCTTGCCCTTAACCCATTAAGCTGTCTGCTTAACAGATTAGGCCATGGCTATAATTTGGCTCCCAGAAAGCAACAATGTGTAAAAGACTTCACTTCTTATCTTCACTTTGTAGATGATTTAAAACTGTATAGCTCATCACATGAGGAACTGAAACCACAACTGCAAGTAGTTAAACCTTTTTAGATGATCTAAGAATGTCATTTGGTCTTGATAAATGTGCAAAAGCAACCTTTAAAGCAGGAAAGCTGCAGCACAAAGAAAACATCAGTTTGGGACAAGAACGTGACATAAAAGAACTTGAGCAAGATGGAGTGTATAAATATTTGGAAACTGATGAAGGATCAACAATAAAACATGAACAAATGTGAATAAAACTTGGTAAAGAATATTTTAGAAGACTTAAATTAATCCTGAAAAACAGCATTGCCATCTAGGAACAAAATTCAAGCTATAAACCAATTTGTCCCTCCTGTCCTAACTTACAGATTTGGAGTAAATGATTGGCCCCAAAAGGTGTTGTACACATCAGACAGGAAAACAAGAAGGATGCTTCATGCTAATCATATTATTTATAAAAAATCAGTGCATACCAAGATTACATATTTCCCATTCAGAAGGAGGTACGGGCCTCCTTGAAACTGATTACATGTATAGATCTGCAGTCGTGGGACTGCATACATATCTGCTGGCCTCATAAGACCCAAGCATAGTGAAAATTTTGAAACATGAAGAGAATAAATCTAAGATGACTTCCCTGCTTAGTTTAGCAGAAGCATTTTGGGGTCAAGCGGGAATGAAAATCAAACCAGAAGTAAATAAAAATCAAGCAGTAACTGAATGTGCCAAAAAACAAAAGAAGGAATATAAGGTGAAGGATCAGATGAGAAGGCAAGAAATGCGGAAAATGCATAAATATAGTTGCAAGTACAGAAAACTCCTGGAACAACCTCATGTTGATCAGGATTGAATGCGGAAATGGTTAAGGAGAAGGAAATTCAAACCAAAAGGTGAAAGGATAATATTGGCAGCTCAAGACAATGGACTATGTACACGTTGGTTTACAAAGTCCATTGAACATGTGGGAGAAACAGACAAATGTAGGTTTTGTAAAACAGAAGTGGAAACAGTTGCACACCTTTGTTGCTGGTTGTGGCATAATAATGGTAGAAGGACTGTATACTGAAAGGCATAATAATGTGAAAAGACTGTTGCACTGGGGATTGTGCAAACATGACTATATTGAAATAGCTGAAAAACACTGGAAACATGAACCACAAAGTGGGATCGCCCATTACCAACAGTTCAAAAGATAGATGCAAGAAAACCAGATATAGTGGTTCATGAAAAGAAGACAAAAGTAGCATTGATCATTGAAACAGCTACACCCAGTGACTATAGTGTCTTACATACAGAGAGACACAAAGTCATAAAATACCAGGATCTGCAGGCAGAAACAAGAGCAATGTGGGAGAAAGATACATAGACAGTTACAACAGAAGTAGGAGCAACAATTGTATTTAGATCTGTTACTGATACAGGTAACTCCATACAAATTGCAGAAAGAGTCATTACTGGACACACTGCGGGTGCTGCGAACAGCACTTCTGGCTCACATCAAAGATTGATGCAATAGTAATTTCATGAACTTTAATCATACATTGACTTAGGAATGGGATCTATTCCCATCATGGTATTAGAAACCCAAAAGATCTGGAGAAATTAAAAAGTGAATGGATTTTTCTGAAACATAGTATGCAATCAGAGTCATCTTGGGTCGGAGGCTAATGGGCAGCATGCGAGGGTTTCAAAACATTTTTACTGCAAAATCAGACTGAATCTGCATGATGTCCCAAAGGATACCATTGAGGGTTCATCATACTATGAAATCAGTGAGTAAAGCAAAAGTCTCACAGCACAGTGGGGAAGAAGTTATGATCAATTTAATGTGTGGGATACCACAAAGAATGCAAAGTAGGGTTTCATAATCAGCTTGATGTAAAATCAAGGTAAGCATGTTTCCAAAAAACACATTCAGAGTTCTACAATCATTTTATTATGCATACAAACTGATTACTGGATGGAAGGCATTGATCAGGGTGCGACTCTGCTGTGCTAGTGATTACAACAGTAACTGTAAATGGTAGAGGTGTTGTGGCTACTGCTAAGTCATTGCCATTAGCAATCCTATCCATTACGCAGATAAGTCAATAATCACATACAAAGCACCGATTTCTATGCTTCTAACAAACATCAGGGTCCTATTTAAATAACAGCTTTATAAACTGCACCACCATGCAATGTATAGCTCAGTACTGGTATGCATAAAGTGCAAACAGCAATCCATGGCATCTCATAAGAAATGCTCTGGAATTTAATGAAGATATTGATATGGTTTAATTAAAAACTGTGGTGAAAACAGTGCAGAAAAAGTTAAAATTATGATAAACTGAAATAATATACTAAAATTACAAACTAGCTACAGTATGTTTTCCATTTTCATGCTTTTGTTTGACAACAAAATATGCAATAATTACTGAATTTTTTTCAACATAGCCATAGATCAGCTACCACCACCTCTTCTGGCAGGTTAGCCATTTTAGTTCCTCAACCCTAAATTTTATTTTATTTTAAATTTGTTGACCGGGTTTGTCCGACTGGGCTACAAATGCCCATTTTCAGCGGAGGCCCGAGGAGAAAAGCTCCAACAGAAAATAGAAATTTTACATATTAAATACATATAGAAATACATTCATCAGTACCACAGATTACTGCATTACAGTGCCACACATTACATTCATCAGTACCATACATTATTGCATTACAGTATCATACATTAGACTGTGGCAAGTGAAATACATAGAAATACATTAATCAGAGGGATACATTCATAATTACATATTATATACATAATAGTGCAATAGTTACAGAGCTGAAATATTTTACTAGTTATGTTTGTACAGTGATGTACCAAGAGGGGAAGATAAAGTAGTAAGTTTGTTTATTAAACGGAAGGAAGAGAGAAGGGAAGTAGAAGGTTATAGGGGAGTGTTTACAGGGGATAATTACATTGGCAAGTTCATTTTTCATGAAGGTATTTTTTGTAGCGGTTTTGAATTGATTGGGATGTTCAAGGGATCTTATATCTAGTGGTAGGCTATTCCAGGCCTTGGAAGGGTTAAAGCTATAGACTAGGTGACCCATTTTGGTCCTTGGTTTGTAGATTTTTAGTAGGCCTTGCCCAGAACTGCAGTGTAATCTAGTGGGTAGGTAATGAGAGACTAGAGATGAGATAGTTGGACAGAAAGAGGGTTTGTAGAGAATAGAATGAATAATCAGATTATACTGAAGCAGGTTACGTAATTCTAGCCAATTTAGTTCTTTTAGTGAGAGACAGTGATTGGATTTGTAAGAATTTTGGGCAGCAAATCTGGCAGTGGTTTCTAACTTGTTTAGTAGTCCAATGTTGAGGATGGTGAGAATTTGGGAGCTATAAAGTAAAGTGGGTAAGAAGTAGGCATTTGCAAGGGTTAGTTTTGCTGTTTTGGAAAGATATATTTTTTTCTATAGAGGAGACCTAGCTTGAGATGTGTTTTTCAGATACAATTATTGACATGTAAATCAAAGGTTAGTCTATCATCAATAGTAACACCTAAGAGTTTTGTACTGGTGTCCACCTGTATTTGAGTATTATTTTATGACAGTATGGAGAAGGAAGACTTTATGTGGTTAAGGTTTTTAGGGAGAAAGAGCAGTAATTTGGTTTTCTTTGGATTAAGGATAAGTTGGTTTTCAGATAGCCAGTTTTCTACAGAGTTAAAAGAGGACTGTGTGTCTGATTTTAGTTTAGTTGGTGATTCAGCAATAGTGATAAGTGTAGAATCATTTGCATATTGTATCAGTGAGGATCCAGGACAAGAAGAGTAGAGAAGGTTGGTAAAGATGTTAAAAAGAAGGGGCCCAAGGATGGAGCCTTGTGGAACACCCGTTTTAATAGGAAGAAGAGGGGAGAAAGCTGAGAGCCATTTGACTGATTGGAGTCTATAAGAGAGATTGCTGTTAAACCAAGATATGGTGGATGGAGAGAAGTGTAAGTTTGCTAGTTTAAGGAGGAGGAGTTTATGAGAGACTGTATCAAAGGCTTTAGAGAGGTCAATGAAGAGACAGGAAATAAGTTTGTTACGGTCTCTAGCTAGTGATAGACAGTTTAGGAAAGACAGGAGAGCTGTTGTAGTGCTGTGCATGGGACGAAAGCCATGTTGGGTAGGTGTGAGTAGATTTTCTTGCAGAAGGTAGTGTAAGACTTGATTGTGTATACATTCTTCCAGAATTCTGGAGAGTGGTGAGAGTATGGCTATGGGTCTAAAATTAGTTATATCTGTAGAGTTTCCTCCTTTGTGTATTGGAGGGGTGTAAAATTGCTTCCAGATGGAAGGGACTGTGGATTCCGTAATAGAGCGGTTTATTACAATAAAAACACCAGTGCATGCTGCACTATCTCATGGGGAGCCTCTCTTTGCAGTAGAGCATTATCTCCTAGTTTCCCCTCTTCAATTTATTTAGTCATTTAAGGACCTGGGTATGTGGGGTAGATCCAGCTTTGAGTTTTTTCTAATCATATTTTTCTAATTATATCAACCAATTGGTTAATGATAGTTACAGAAGTATAAGTTGTGTAAAAGATTTACAAAGTCTAGGAAATCAGAAATTATTAGTTATATTAGACCCAAACTTTAGTATGGAATAACAATATGGGATGCTTACATGAGTAAACTGGAAAGAGTACAGTGAAACTATACCAAGGGCATCCATGAATATGAAAATGTAAGTTATTATGAAAAACGAAATACCTGAACTTGTAAAGTGTCTCATATAAATATTTAAGAAGAGAGATTATTCATGTATGTAGGGCATTTAGAGACAACTACCTCTGGAATGTTTGGGGTTATCAAAAAGTAGTAAAGAATCATCAGATAACCCATGTAGAATATTCTGTAGGAATGAGAAGTGTAATAGTTGGTTCTCTGATAGACCAAATGATGCATGGAATAGACTACCTCATTACATTAAAGCAAGCACTAGTTTAGATATTTTTAATAACAGCCTGGACACGTCATATGGGAACAACTGTTTGGGACACTGTCAGGTTAGAAGAACGCCTGTTCTTAAAATAAATGTATGTGTGTCTGTACGCCTGTAACCTACAGACACTGAAAAGGTACAAAATAACGATGCCTTTTGTCACCCATTTTGTTTGCACTAGCCATTGAAAATGTAATGTCTGCAATAAGGTAGGAACATAGCATCACAGGAATTAAAGTGGTAGTTAAATATAAATCTAAAATACAACTCTTTGTTGATGATTTTCCTAACTCTATCACATATCAGTACATCAACTTTTCGTTTAAATAATATAACCAAAATATCTGAAAAAATCTCAGAGCTAACATTTAACAATAACAAAAGAAATGCAATAATCATCAGTAGTCCAAATACCTCCTTGTTCACATATGCATTTAATCTAAATAAGGATACCCAAGATTTAAAAAATTAGGAATACTTTTGGAACCCAATCCTGACAATATCAGGAGAGTTAATTATGACAGATGAATTAATGAAATGAATAATTTTATGAATTAATGAAATGAATAATATTATGATGAAGTGGACTAACATATTTTTGACCAAAGGGCAGGTTATGTCTCATAACAATTGTCATGCTCCCAAAAGTTTTATACGTAATACAACATTGCTTCTATCTCCTAATAAAAACAAATTCATTTTTATTACAAAAAGGCTTATTACTTTTTTATGGTTTCCTAAAAAGCATAAATTAGTCTATTCATACCATATTAGGAGCTGGACTAAGGGATGAATAATTTTGAAACATATGTTCAGGCATCCATATTTATGATAGCTAATTGTTAGTTCATATAAAGCAAACTGGAAAGACTTGCATCTAGATTTGTTAAAAGACAAGACAGTAAATATATTATAGCATGCTACTTTAAATACAAACAATAAGACATGGGTGACGATTAGCAAATATTTTCAGTATAAGATTTATAACCATGCAAAATCTGTGTGTATATATTTAAAACTTTCAGAAATTTCATTTACAAACAACTAGATCTCAAAAAATGGATTAATATAGCCTATCCATTTTGGGACTTCCAATATGGTTGCACACTGACAACTTAATTTCAGCTTCCCCAGTGTGAAAACAGAAACACAGAAAAGAGAGCCAGTGAACTTGTCCTTTTGGGTAAATTTCAGTAACTAGATAGCAAGTGCACTACATAGATGTCAGCAAAAAAAAAAAATCCAGAAAACCTGAAAGAAAATTAATCACAAAAAGAAATGAGGAGAAAACAGACTGGAAAGATTTCTGCAGCTGTTCAACAAACAGCTACCCAAGCTTCGGATTTGGTGCAAGATATGACTTCCAGTAATCTAAAGGAAAAATAAGTCAAACATACTCAGAGCTAATTAAAATAAATTAAACACTGAAGGAGTATATCAACTCAAAAAACAAAAGGATGGAAAAAATGGAAAAGGCTTTAAACAGATATTCAGATGAGGTGTTAAAACTGCAAAATTACAGGTTGAAATGAAGAAAAGTCTAGCTGAGTATGAGACTGCTCAAGAAGAGATGTTTCAAAAAATAATACAATTAGAGGGCAGAATACATAGGGAAAACCTGAGATTTTCTGCTGTACTAGAGAAGCTGGAAGGAACAGACTGCATTCATTTTATGAAAGCACAAATAAGCAACTCCACAGCAGGAGTTGTTAACTAAAAGGGCGCATAATGTGTATGCTCCAAACCTGGCCATGAGAAAGCAGTCTACACCTTTAACAGTAAACATGCTTTCCTACCAGCAGAAAGAGTTGATTCTGACAAAACTGCGGCAGAAGGACAAAGTACTAAAAGAGGGAGACAGCAGAGTGTTTGTGGAAAATGACTACTTACTGTACACCAGGCAGAACAGGAATAAATATATTCCAGTAATCAAGAGAATGTCAAGAAGCACGTGTGAGATTCAAGCTTTGGTGTCCAGCCATTTTCAGAATATTCTTTCCTAGATGGTCAAAATCATTTTTTGATGCAGAACATGCTAAGAAGGAAATAGAAAAGTTTGTGCAACAAAAGGTAAGCTGTCAAACAGAAGGAGTGTCTGCTTCTTGTTCTTCTGGTAATAAAGCCCATAGACAGACTGTGCCAGTGAAATATTTCCAGTGTTTCAAAGGAAAACCCTTGAGAGACAGAAAAAACACAAGAGTTGACTAGAAGAACCAGGAGTACATTAGAAATAAAGCAGAGACTGGATTTGGGAGATGGGATCAACAGGAAGAAAACCAGCAAGTCAGAAATTGACAAATAAATGTGGGAATACAAAGCATTAGTTATATTTGTGAAACATGACAGAATAAGAAAACCTGGAAATATTGGACTTATTTTACTTTGTTAAACTTGTAGGAGACTCCAAAGCATATACCCTATGTCATGGCATTAGTGTTTGGAAGAACATTTAGGGGAGGGGGAGAGGAAGAAAAGAGTTAACTGCAAGTAAAAAGTACAGTTTTGTACCTACCATAAATGTAGATGTTCGAGGATCCACATTGCTGCAGTCATAACCTGTGGGTAGTCCGCTGTCCTCGGTTGGCCCGAATACCAAAGGGTTAGGCTGGCGTCGGTCATGGCGCCCAGAGCTGACGTCAGTACGTAGTAGTACTTAAGCGCATGACCGACGCCATATCCTCAGTCTTTCTTGCCCCAGATGTCAGAAGGCCTTAAAAAGAAAAGGCCAGAGCCATAAAGGAGAAAAATAACAATTATCCCCAAGTAATAATAACAACAACAACAACAACCCCAAACCAAAGAGGGGAAGGAGGGAGGGAAAATAGGACTGCAGCAATGTGGATCCTCGAACATCTACATTTATGGTAGGTACAAAACTGTACTATGTTCTTCGTCTCACATTGCTGCAGTCATAACCTGTGGGTAGAATCCCAAAGCAAAGGAAAAGGGAGGCTGGCAAACTAAAAGGCATTAGGGGCTGCTAACATGCCCTGTAAGACTGCAGTGGCAAACCCAGCCCTGGACTTGGAGAAAAGAGGGAGATGGTAATGCTTAGTAAAAGTATGAACTGAACTCCAAGTAGCTGCTTCCAAAATGTCCTTAGTAGCTACACCCCTCAAAAAAGCAGTAGAAGTGGCCGTAGCCCTAGTGGAATGAGGTCTAATCCCAGCAGGAACATTTTTCCCATGATGAGAATAACAAAAAGCAATACAATTACCAATCCACTTTGAAATTGTCTGCTTTGAAACAGCTTTTCCTTGTGAACCCAAAGCAAAAGAAACAAATAACTGTTGAGTCTGTCTGAACTCCTTAGTTCTGCTCAAATAATAACGTAACTGCCTGTGTATATCCAAAGAATGCAAGATTTTTTCCCCCTTATTTTGGGGATCAGCATAAAAAGTAGGCAAATGGATAGACTGGTTCAAAGCCACATTAGAAATCACTTTTGGCATGAAAGTAGGGTTAGTACGCAAAGAAACTCTATCCTTATGGAATATTAGAAAGGGTTCAACTGCCATGAGAGCCTGCAATTCAGATACCCTTCTGGCAGAAGTAATGGCCAACAAAAAGGCAGTCTTCCAAGACAAAAACTTCAATTCAGACGTAGCTGCAGGTTCAAAAGGAGGCAAAGTAAGCTTCTCCAACACAAAATTGAGATCCCAGGAAGGAGTAGGAGCTCTATTGGGGGTCTTATATTTTTTGCCCCTCTAAGAAATTGCTTAAACAAAGGGTGAGAAAATAAAGGAGGGTCACAATCATAGTGAGCAGAAATGGCTGCAGCATGAACCTTCACAGAGGAAAATGACAAACCCTTGTCTAGTAATTCAGTAAGGTACTGCAGTGTAAAACTCAAATTAGGTACCGAGACATCAAAGTCCTTTGTTGTGCTCCAAAGAAAAAATCTCCTCCATTTATCAGCATAAACTTTTCTAGTGCTAGGCCGCCTAGCTTCCAAAATGACATCCAAAACCTGTTGGGGAAGCTGAGAACCCACAGGTTCTAAAACAGAATACGCCAGGCCGTTAGATGCAGGGACTGCACCCTGACATTGAGCAAATGACTGCTTGACTGGGACAACAAGTGAGGAAGCTGTGGCAAAGGCCAAGGAGGCTCCTGAATTAAACTCCTCAGCAGAGGATACCAGTGCTGACGTGGCCAATCTGGTGCTATTAAAATCATGCAAGGCTTGTCCCGCCTGACTTTCAAGAGTACCTTGGTAAGGAGAGGCAGAGGAGGAAAAGCATAGACGTGAAGGTTGTTCCAACTGAAAGATAGAGCATCCACTTTCCAAGCTTTGGGGTGAAACATCTTTGTGCAAAATTTTGGTAGTTGGAAATTTAAAGGAGAAGCGAACAGATCTATGTCTGGAGTTCCCCAAGCCACTGTCAATTGTTGAAATACCTGAGGATCCAATTTCCACTAGTGGGGATCCACAATTTGTCTGCTCAATACATCTGCTAGGGAGTTCTGTGCTCCTGGCAGAAACCATGCTTGAAGAGTGATGTGCAACCCCAGAGCAGTCTCCCACAATATCATAGCTTGTCTGCAAAGAGGGTAAGAATGGGTCCCCCCCTGCTTGTTGATGTACCACATGACTGTAGTGTTGTCTGTTTGAATCAACACCTGTCCTGGTTGAAGTAGGCCCTTGAAAGCCATCAGGGCAAACTGGACTGCTAACATCTCCTTCATGTTGATATGCAAATGCTGTAATTTGGGAGGCCACGTGTCTTGAATCCATTTCCCATTGAAGTGTGCTCCCCAAGCCAGGTCTGAGGCATCCGTCGTTAAGATCTGACTCGCCTCTGGTCGGGTCACAGAGAGTCCCTTGTTTAGGTGACATTCCTGTGCCCACCACAAGAATTCCTTCTGGATGCACGGTATTATCGGAATGACAGTGTCCAAATCGTGGCAGTGTTGAGTCCATACACTTTTGAGATACCATTGTAGCTTCCTCATATGCAGTTTGGCATTGGGAAGTACCAGAATGCAAGATGCCATGAACCCCAAGGCTTGAAGGACTGTCCTTGCAGTCAGCCTGGACCGAACTGATAATTGCTGGAAGTAGAGGTGAAGAGTTCTTTGTTTGTCCGGGGTCAGAAAAGCCATCTGAGGGGCTGTATTCAGTCTCACACCCAGAAAGCACATGTCCTGAGAGGGTACTAGACTGGACTTTGTTTCGTTCACAGAATACCCTAGGCACCTTAAAACTGCCATCACATACTGTAGCTGTTGAAGTAACTGGTCTTTGTCTTGAGCAAGAATCAGGCAATTGTCCAGATAAGGATAAATTTGTATTCCCCTCAATCTTAAGAAAGCTATTACAGGAGCCAGAACCTTTGTGAACACCCTGGGTGCAGTAGATAAACCAAAGGGCAATGCAGAGAACTGATAATGAGAAGTACCATCCCGAAAACGCAGGAATCTCCTGCAGCTGGGCCTGATAGGAATGTGAAGATAGGCTTCTTTGAGATCCAGAGTTACCATCCAGTGCTCTTTTCCTAGCAGAGGCAGAAGTTGTTGTAATGTTAACATCTTGAACTTTGGAATGTCTAGGTATGTATTGAGAATGGACAAATCCAGAATTGGCCTCCAAGTGTTTCCTTTCTTTGGCACTAGGAATAGACGAGAATAAAACCCTAGGCCTTCTTCTGACGAAGGTACCACCTGGATTGCCCCCATCTGTAAAAGCAAAGAAATTTGATCCTGAGCCTCCATCCTTTGCTGAGGAGGTACATCTGGCATGCCTTTGAAAGGGGGAAAAGTGTGAAAATAAAACTTGTAGCCTTGATTTATTATGTCCAACACCCATTTGTCCTGGGTGACCAAATGCCAATTTTGTTTGAAAAGTGCCAACTTTCCTCCTAGAGGAGCTGCCAGAAGAGAAGGGTCTGGCAGCTGAAGATACAGGTCATTGGGTCTGTTTACGAAAAGGCTGACCCCTGCCCTCACCAGAAGATTGTGCAGGAGAACTCCAAGTCCTAGGTCTGAAAGAACCCTGAGCGAGAGCCCTGCCCCTACCACGTCTAGATCTGCCCTTAGGCTGAAAATTCGAAGAAGGGTAAGACCATCCTCTTGCAGGCCAATTCCTGCTGAACTTAGGGGGCTGCACTTGCAAAAATTCCTTAACTGTCTGCATAGACTTAGCTTTGTCTTCCATCTTTTTCAAAACTGACTCCACAGGGGAACCAAAAAGAACTTCAGATTGAAGGGGAGCATCCAAAATCCGAGCTTTAACAAGCTCTGACAAATTTTGATCCTTAAGCCAGGCATGTCTACGAATAACTGAACCAGTAGCAGCCACCCTGGATGAAGCCTGAAGGGCATCGAAGCCACACTGCAAGGAATGTTTACCAACTTGATCTGAAGCATGAACCAAGTCCTGCAATTCCTTACACTCTATACCCTCAGCTAAAGCATCTACCTTAGCTTTCAATTGACCTAACAGAAAGTTCTGATACTTCAGCATATGGAATTGGCAATTTAAAGCCCTCATAGCTAACGTAGAAGAGGTGTGCACTTTTTTACCCCACCTATCCAACGCTCTAGAATCTTTATCCAAAGGAACTGGATTCTTAACCACAGAAGCCCTGACACCCTTAGGCCCTTGAATAATAGTTTCCGGGTCAGCTCTAGGGCTCTTATACAAATATTTATGTGCCTCTGGAACTCTGTAATACCTGTCTGGCTTGACAGGGGCAGGGGGTAAAGAATCAGGATTAAGGGAAGCTTCAGAAAAAACATCCTGAACAACATCTAAAACAGGGGGAATAGCCAAAGGTCTATGCTGTGGCAAAAACAAAAATTCTCTAAGCCTCTTACGAGAATCTGAAAAATCCTGACCTTCCCACTTGAAATGCTCCCTCATGGAATGCAAGGTTTCAGAAAAGGAAAAATCCTCTGGAGGTGAAGGACAGGAATCCTCTGCATCCGAATCAGAATAGGGAGGAAAATCCTGAATATCCTCAGCTGAGGACTCAGAGTAATCTAAGGAATGCTCCATTCCCTCTAAATCTGTCTCCACCCTAGGCCTCTTCTCTGGAGGGGGCATAGAACCCCTGATCAAAGTAATCAAATCCTCTGCCATTTTCAACATATGTTTTTTAGGAACAGAGCCCGAAGAACCAGGGCTGTGTCCCGTACCAGAAACACCAGGTCTAGCCTTAGCAGGGCCTTTGGTGACTGAAGTAGAAGGCCTAATAACCTTTTGTAAGGATGGAACCACAGAAACTTGAGAGGCACCCTCGGCCTGACCTAACTCCTGAGAGGCCAACTCCTGTAAAAGTAAAGGTTCCCCCTGAGATTCAGCCGAGACCTCGGCTGGATCCACAGATTCAACCGTAGACTCCATAGAACCGGCGTCCGCAACGGACAACTCATCCGGTTTAGACCTTAAAGATTTATCTTTTCGCTGTTTAGCAGTAGAGGGCATCGGAGGATCCGACGGCATGTTGTAGTTACACCGCTTACCGAAAACAAGCCTAGCACAGTCTAATCTGCGTTTAATGGTGCACTTATTAAATCTAGCGCAAAAGCAACACCCGACTACATCGTGCTCAGGCCCTAAGCAAGGAATACAGAGAGAATGATAGTCCCTATGAGGTATCTGTTTCCCACAAGAAATACAATTATTAACTTTTTCTGACATCCGGATCAACTGAGGCAAGAAAAGACAAAAATTTTCCCCAACGGGGTACTTAGCCCAACTTGGTCTTCGGTCTGAAACTCGAAAACTGAAAATTTCAGAACGCCGAACGGCACTTGCAAACGCTGCTTCTGCTTCGGACCACGCGGCAAGAAAGACTGAGGATATGGTGTCGGTCATGCGCTTAAGTACTACTACGTACTGACGTCAGCTCCGGGCGCCATGACCGACGCCAGCCTAACCCTTTGGTATTCGGGCCGACCGAGGACAGCGGACTACCCACAGGTTATGACTGCAGCAATGTGAGACGAAGAACATCAAAATGTTCTTAACAGTAGTATTTTTATAATTCATGATTTAACCTGCATGCTATAAAATACAGCTTCCTCAATTATTTGTGAGTGTAAGAAGGATAGTAAAGTAAATAGGTGCCCCTGTTTTTTTTTCCTTCTTCTTTCTTTCTCCTTGATCAGTTTTAAGAAATGCAGGCACTGCAATGTAAGAAAAAAAAGAAGAAGGAGAACAGTCTGGTCAAAAGTGCATGATACAATAAAAAATGAAATGTTTTTTTGTTATTCTTGCATAGGGGAGTGACTGGATGAAGGCTCTTGAGCTAGTAAAAAATGTTAAGGGGAAGCAAATAAATAAAAAAGAACACTGAATATAATAAAATGTTTCCCTCTATCAAATAAATGAGTGTTTGTAGTAGAGGCAAATGGGCATCTGGTTCTCAAGTCTCTATGGAGACAATCTGATAAGGGGCAATAAAAACATACTTCTTTCTTAAAATGGCTAATGTTTTCTGAAAGCATTCAAGTGTTTTTTTTCTCATCTGGGAGAGAAATAAAGGTAAGACATAAACAGAGCAATTAGTGGAAGTAGAAGCACAAGCTATACCATGCATCTTAGTATGAATGTTTGTCTTTCGGCTTTTCCCGGTTAGGGGTCGCCACAGCGGAACTCCAGTCCGCTAATGATAGGCAGCAGATTTTTTCGATGCCGAGTTGCCAGCTCGACACCCAACCTTCAACGAAGGCATGTCCATTCACGCATGTCTTTTGGAATGCCATTCGACCGCGGGGAGGACATGCAGACTCCACACAGAAGGCACTCCCCACACTCCAGCCGAGAATCGAATAACCTTCCTTATATGTTAATCCAAGTGTGTTAGTGTGTCTGTCAGTCTTGGACAATTGTTCCTTTTAGGAAGGTTAAACTTTGATATTTGAAGATGTACATAGTTTTGTGAGTTAGTATTATGTTAACAGGTTTTAGGGGTGTTCTGAGGGTGTGTTTTTGAGGGTTTTCACTAAAAGAAAAGGTTTTGTAAGACGCAACATAGGTTTAAATGGATATGATAAGAAACAACTGTATAAAAGATCAACCTGACAAATACTAGTATATGCATGCAACATAAAAGCTAAAACTAAATATTAAAAAAGCTCTAACGCATAACAAATAGCAATAATAATGTCTTAACATAATGACAACACTTTCTATACTATCTTTAAATGTAAATGGTCTCATAGATCTATACAAAAAAAGGAGTAGTGAACTATATTAAAAATGTACAGTGTAAATAGTTATGCTACAGGATACTCATTTGAAAAGAACTGAGCATGTGAATTTGATATACAAAGGATTTCAGGATGTTTTTTCAGTGGAATATCTAGGACAAAGGAAAATGGGACTATTTATATAAATTGCAAGAGGAGCTCCAATTGTGATAGAAAAGGGAACAGAGATGATAATGACAGATTTGTGGTACTAAGGGGTTAGTGGTAAGAGAAGAGGATTACACTGGCATGTATTTATATAGTCCAGCTAAAATTGCTATAATGGAGCTTAAAAAAATTCTGGGAGAAATAATCAGCTTTCAGCAGAGAATATTACTTATGGGTAGGGACTAGAATTTGATTTGCAGCAGTCTAGATGTATCTGGAGGCCCAAAAGGGAAAATATAACAAAAGAGGGTAGATTTTTGAAGAAATTTATGAAAATATTTGGCATGGAAGATGTGAATTCAGCTGGAGTCCAGAGTGAATTTACATATTATTCTCCAAGGTACAAAAACTAGGCTAGGCTAGACAGAACTTAAATTTCACAGGAACATGTGCATTTAATTGACAGTTTTGATACACATTCAATAACTTTTTCAGATCACATGTCAATAACAAATAAAATAAAAATGCAGAGTAATGAAATAAAAATGAGACACTGGTATTTTCCAAACTATCTGTTAAAATGAAAGGAATTTAAGAATGGGTAGTGTTAATTATTTGGGGGTTATTAGGGAAGATAGAAATTTCTTCTGAAAATACAGCTAGGGAGTGGGATAAAATTAAAGTGGAGTTTATAAATAGGGTGAAAATAAAAGAAAGACAGATAAGATTAAGCAGTAACCAGAATTATTTAGAAGGACTGGGCAAGAATTATTTAGAAGGACTGGGTTTTAGCTTGGTGGATCCTGTTTGGGTGTCCTGCAGACTACAGCACCAGAAATGAGAAGGAGAGACTTTTTGCTGATTCAAAGTATCTTTTGGCTTTTTCTCGACTGTTTTTGCTTATCACACTTTAAAAAACATTTATACTGTGGTTCTGTTAATATTTCCGCTGCATTTTACTGTTAACTCATTTTATTGTGTGTGCACTTTGATTTTCAGCTTAAAGTTAATCATTTAAACTGCATTTACTACTATAGGCATCACACTCAAGTGTGACCACTTTTTCTGTGCATAAATACTGTTAAATTGCTTTTTTCTGCTTAAGTTCTCAAAAACAAATACTAACTGTTTTGCTTGTTTCCCGGCTTTTCCTATACTAGAATAGTCTGGATCCCAGAATGGCTGGTTTCAGGACTTTATTTGTGTTTCTGAGTTGTCCAGACCTTGCTGTGGTAGTGGGAAGTCTTTCTGCTTATCAGTGAGAGTGGTAAGCATTGAGCAGCCTATCTGTCCCAAGAGGAGTAGTTTCCAGCTCTGAAATTGAACCTTATTGGTCATTTTGGGCTGAATTCTATCCCTTTCAACATTCTGAGTTAAAAAACCCATGTTTGCATATCACACAGTGCTACTTAGCTAGGGTTAAACTATTCCCAGCACCATAAAGTCTGCTCTTCAGTTGTTCCCTTAGAGCTAGTCAGTTTCTTAGTTTTAGCACTTGGATTTGCTTCCTCGTGCTTAGCACTTGTTCAGAACTTGTTGTAAGCACTAAATAAGCTACAAATTACTACAGCACTCAGCCTTCCTCATTACATAGTGGAAAACAGTTTTAGTACTTACTTTCCTTACTTGCCTAGAGGAAAAACAGCTCCTGTACTTACTTTCCTCACTTGTCTAGAAGTAAATAGTTTTTTATTCAGGCATGTCCAATGGTCAGCTCCCAGTGCTCTCTTCTGTCTACCTGATGAATCTGGGCATCTTGGGGCAATGTAGCAATTGCCTCATGCATACAGACAACCCTCTCCTCCTACCACCCAAAACTACAACCTGTGAGAGATGCACTTATCTAGCCAAACTGAAGGCAACGCTCTCTCTAACCAAGACTGAACTTGATAGTCAAGAGGAGAAAGTAAACACTTGCACCACACCACACTCATCACATAGTCCCAGTAAACCTACACCACCAAAAACGACACACAGAAACACAAAAACATTCATGGAGGCTCTCAATAGTAATCTGCCAAAGCAACAGAGTCCTGCAAAGCAGAAATGCAAGCAACCTCCACCCCCCAACACAACCCGAATGACACACAGCCCACAGACTCAGTGTGCCACTCAACCACAGCTCATAAGGCAAAACAACGTACCCAACACACTAGTCATTGGTGACTCTATAGTCAGGCACACTGATGTCCCACTGACCAGGCTAAACAAGGAGAAGGCTACAGTCAGCTGCCTGTCGGGTGCCAGGATCCGCCACATAACCCACGCACTCAGGTCACCCCACAAGTACAAATATAACTCTGTCATTGTCCATGTTGATGTGAAAGATCTGAAATGTACCTCCCTGGACTACATGAAAAGAGACATGGAAGAGCTCTCCGATCTTGTAGCCCAGGCAGGTATAACCCTAGCCCTGAGTAGCATCCTGTCATCAGCCAGAATGATACCGCAGTACAAGGCCAAAATGATTGATTTCAACAATTGGCTAAGTGTCTGATATCATTCTAAAGGGATCCAGTATCTGTCTGCCTGGGACGATATGGTCGACAGACCACAATGCTTTGCCAGAGATGGCCTGCACCTGTCACCCCTGGGATTCTGGATACTGGTCAGTTTCTTGCCACCCCTATAGTGCCTTTTTTAGGCAAGTTTCAAATGACAAATTCACCACTGTAAAAGGTACAGGCAAGCAAAAGCTGAGGGTAATGTTACTCAGTGCTAGAAGTATAAACCTGAAAATGTACTCACTTGAGGCACACCTTAAAATGGAGAACATTGATATCTATGCAGTGTCTGAGACCTGGTTCAAGGCTCCAGACAGCATCCCTGCATTACCAGGCTATAACTCATACTACACCTTTCGGCCTTCTAACCTGGACCTGAACACTAAAGGCAGAGGTGTGTCCATATTCATTAAGGATATCCACACCTCCAGGCTAGCTGCTCAGCATAATGCATCCGAAGTGCAACTAACTCTGGGTAAAACTGCAATTCAAACTGTAGCTTCCTACAGATTCCCCACCATGCCCTAGGATTCCCACTCCTCTTTTCTTGATATACTGTAAAATATTAGGATTCAACCAAACGCCCTAATAATGGGAAATTTCAACTATCCCACCATTAACTGGGAAAACTACTCATGTACCAACTCCTTCGCTCAATGCTTTCTGGAATTCATAAATTCCAATCCCCTGAATCAACTTATCCTCACCCCCACAAGGGGCAACAATATCCTAGACCTAGTCATTACAAACATGAGTGACCAGTGCTCCACACCCGAAGTCAGCTCTTCGCTGGTCAGATCCAACCATAAGCTAATCACTCTAGATATCCACATTCTGCCCCCACCCACCATTACGGAAACACCTGTAAAAATTTTTTCCAAAGCCAACTTCATGCTTCTTAAGACAGAAGTGGTGAACTTCATGACACCCATGCAGAAGGACAATATAGTTACGACTGCTGAATCCTACACAAATGCACTCTATAAACACTTACACGAGTGCATGGATAGGGCTATTCCTAACAGAACCAAGATGCTATCCTCCAAAAAAAAAGGAAGCCAATCTGGTGGTCCCCTGCCATAAACAAACTCTACAACAGAAGGAAGAAACTGTTGCAAAAGAGAGTAAAATCCCATGAGTGGAGGAACTCCCAGTTCAGCCTCAGTAAGAAGCTGAGATCCCTCATAAAATCCTCCAAAGCTAGCTACGAAAACAAAATCGCCACTAATTCTAAGGACAGCCACAAAGCATTCTATAGCTATGTCAAGAATCTCAATGGCAACACCCAGATCTGCTCTGAGCTACAGCACAATGATATGAAAATTACAGAACCAACTGATATTGCCAACATCCTGGCATATAGGTTCAGTGCTAACTTTACCCCCCACCCACCCACCCCACCCCCTAAACGGCCTATACCTATACCGGAAGAATGCAGAGTTCCTGTAATCACAACTACGCAGGTAACAACTGCACTCCCTAAAACCAAGAACACAACATCCATGGGACCGGACAGCATCACAGGCTGCGTTTTAATTGAACTTCAGAACGAACTAGCTCCCCATCTAAGCACCATATTCAATCATAGCCTCACATCAGGCTTTGTGCCCAATGAATGGCGCACAACAACAGTTATCCCACTCCACAAAGGGGGAGCCACCACGGACCCCAGGAACTATCACCCTATTAGCCTAACGAGCCTGGTCTGTAAGGCCATGGAACGTATCATCACGGAACTTACAAAGACATTGGTAACCTCCAAGCTCTGGACCCCACTCTGTTCAGGTTTGTAAATGGAAGATCATGCCTCTTGAACCTGAACAACTTCTTTGAAGCAGTCACCAAAGCCGTACACAATGGTAAGGTGGTTCACACAGCCTATCGTGACCTCGCCAAGGATTTCGACACCATCCCCCATTCGGGAAATATAGATAAACTCAATAAATTTGGTATAAATCCCTGCATCACAAGATGGGTTGCCAACTGGCTCACTGACAGAACCCACACTGTAAAAGTTGCAGACTCCAAATCTGACTTCAAACCAGTGACAAGTGGAGTACCACAGGGTTCAGTCCTGGGTCCTCTCCTGTTTATTATGTACTTCTCTGAAGTACAGGCTAACACAGAAGGCCTCTGGCTAATGAAGTTCGCTGATGACTGCAAACTAGGAGCCATAGTCCAGTCCCCAAATGATGTGGACATCCTGCAGAAGGGCCTCACTGAGACAGGCACCTGGTGTTAGAGCCATGGCCTCAAGCTCAATGCCAAAAAGTGTGCTGTTATCCCCTTTGGTAAAAACTCTGTACCCATGAACTACCATGTAGGTGGCAGTCTACTTAATGCCAAATGTGTGATGAGACACCTTGGAACCCAGGTGAACAGTAGTCTCTCCTTTGATAATCACATCGCCACAGTAGTCAGGAAATCCTTCTACATGGCACACCTCATCACGAAAGGGTTCTCATCCAGGAAAAAAAGAGGTCATTGTTCCCCTCTACTCGTCGCTCATTAGACCCATTATAGAGTACAATGCCCCTTTTGGGATGTACCTCACAAGACATCTGCAACAGCTGGAAAAGCTTCAGAAGTACTTCACCAAGAGGATTACTGGCCTCAAATAGATGCCCTATGCTGACCGTCTCAAAAAACTCCAGCTTTACTCTGTAGCATATCGCCTACTCTGAAGTGATCTCTGCCTAACATACAAAGCTATGTCAGAGCTGCTGGACATGCTACACCTAGTCACCACAATAAACAGAACATGCTGGAGAGATAGATTCCTGTCCCAGAGACTCCCCATACTCTGGAACAAACTACCCATCTATGTCAAGCAGAGTTCCTCATTAGACCTCTTCAAGAAAAATCTCGATGAGTGGATGGGACATAGGAAATTCACCCCGGGGATCACTTCTGTGGCTCTGCTCAACAGGGGCACAGGAAAATAACTTTCTTGGGTGGCGAAAGCCAAGGAACCATGTTGGCTAGGCTTACTTAGGCCCTTGGGCTGATAGCCTAGTACCTACCTATGAACCTATAAGAAGAGGAGCAATTGCAGAGTGCTAAAAGGAAAATAATGGATTATCTTGATATTATGCATGAGGTTAGAAAGACTGCCATTAGGCAACTTTATTTATTTATTTATTTATTTTACAATAACTCCAGAGCACTAAAAACTTTAGCACAACTCAGGCAACAAAAAGTAGAAAGGGCTGTTGCCAAGCTTAGGGAGCCTATAATAAGGAAGACAACCAGAAATCTTGTAGGGGTACTAGAAATATTTTGGAAATTTTAAGAAAAATCTGTATAAAACAGAGAAATATGGAAATTTAGAAAAATTATGAATGAAAATGTTTATAGAAAAATTAAATATGGCAAGGTTAGAGGTAGATGAGGCTCAACTGCTAACAGTTTATATAGGAGGAGAGGAGATAAAAATGATGATGTATGACCAAGCTACAGGAAAGTCCACAGGAATAGATGGTATTCCTGTGGAAGTTTGGAAGCTAGGACGGAAAAACTGATAAAGACCTGGAAGGTTTTAAAAGTACTTTAAAAGAAGGAGAAGCACCAATATCTGGAAGAAAGTAGTGGCTGTAATGCCTAAAGATGGTAAAGACCCATCAGATCCAGCTTTATATAGGCCTATTTCAATTCTAAAACATGATTATAAAGTGTTTATGTCTATAATGGCTGAAAGAATGACAAAAGTAATGCCAACACTGATGGATACAGATCAATGTGGTTTTTTGGAAGGGAGGCAAACATTTGACAACATTAATAAAACAATGATGATCCAGATTAAAGCAGAATATACGAAAACACCACTGTTCTTTGTAGGTCTTAATGCAGAGAAAGCATTTGACAGACTAAGCTGTGATATTATGAGCAGGGCAATGGAAGAATTTGCATTTCCTGATACAATTACAAGGTTGATTAGGATTTTTGAGGGAACTGAGGTGAAAATTAAAGTGGATAGGCTCTTCTCTGGTAAGCTCTGCTTGAGCAGAGGAACCAGGGAAGGATACCCTCTTTCTCCTTTGTTGTTTGTGTTATGTTATGAACCTCTGGCAAAGAAAATAAACGAGTCAGAAATTTAAGGATATAATTGGTATGGTAATCAAGAAAAGCTGGCTTTATTTGCAGATGATATTATTTTATACCTGATAAAACCAAAAAAGGACATTTCAGTGTTGTGGAACACTTTGAAACGGTTTCAAGTATTTTGGGATACAAACTTAATGAAGATAAAACAAATGCAATAGCATAAACTATATACCCTCACACAATTTGGCTCAGTAATACCCCTATTTATGGGACATGATAAAATAAAGTGGTTAGGAGGAGGATTAAAAGGATTCTGTGATGGCAGCTAAGGATATGTGGAAAGAGACTAAACAAAATATAATACAAAAAATGAAAAAATGGAAGCTTTGTTTTATGGATATGGGTAGTAAGATACAAGCAGTCACAATGTTTTTAGTCCCTTTAGTTTTATGCACAGGTCAGTACCAACCAGAGGAGAAGATGTTAATAGCAATTAATACAGAGTTGAAGGACTTTATCTGGGAGGGGAAGATGGCATGAGTCAAGTAATCTGATCCTTTCAAGAGAACAAGGTGGTTTAGGATTATCTGATTTGAAGGGGTATTTCAGAGCTACACAGTTAAGGCTCCTATATATAGCACAAGTAGAAAGCTATAATTCAAATTGGAAAGGGATAATGATGAAACAAGGGGGAAGCTCAAGAAACAAGGAGAGACTGGGATTTTGGGTGCAGATCCTTAAGGAGAACAACAATAACCATACAGAATATTACATTCATAAAGAAGTAGAAAGTATTTTAAGAACTAAGCCAACATGGGAATGGAGAAAGGAGATTCTGCTGATTAGGATAACTGCAATTAGAGATACAGACAATAAGCAAGAGGGTGCTGGAATTTACTGGAGAAAACTGGCAAAGGAAACAAGGTATTGGGAGCAAATAATCAGAGAGGGAAAGGTAATAGAATGGGAAGAGGCCAATAATTTATTTGGGCTGCAGGCTAGAGATAGTCTTTCCTATCAAGGATTCATTTCAGAGTACAGGAAAAGAGAATGAAACAGCGGGATCCTAAGTGAAAACACTGGTACAATGTTTTTGTAGAATCTAGAACAGAAGCTGCTAGTAAAAAGAGATAATTAGTACAGCATATAAAATACTGCATGATAA